>NW_006799727.1:1685298-1686102 GCF_000442215.2 Lipotes vexillifer
GAATACCCAGGCATGAGCGTGTGCGTGCATACACACACACACACACACACACACACACACACACACACACACACATTTTCTCCACCTCTAGAGGTGCCTACCTCTCTGCTAACATGGTTAAACTGACTAGCATCAGACCTACATCTAAAAGTCTAGAGTTTGGGGCTTCCCTGCTGGCGCAGTGATTAAGAATCCGCCTGCCAATGCAGGGGACACAGGTTCGAGCCCTGGTCCGGGAAGATCCCACATGCCACGGAGAAGCTAAGCCTGTGCGCCACAGCTACTGAAGCCCGCGTGCCTAGAGCCCATGCTCCACAGCTAGAGAAGCCACAGCATTGAGAAGCCCGCGCACCACAGCATTGAGAAGCCCGCGCACCACAACGAAGAGTAGCCCCCTCTTGCCACAACTTGAGAAAGTGGTGCACAGAAACGAAGATAAATAAATCAAGTCTAGAGTTTGGTAAAAAGACAAGGCTTTTCCCTCTGAAGTCCCAGCATGAATCTGGCCTTGAGTCTTGTGGACCTGTCTTGAGTCACCTAATAACCCTAAACCAATCACTGTGGTCAAGTGGAAGGCAACCTTGGCTTGGCCTGACCTGAGCCAATTGCCCATCTTCGCTGTGGGGGGAGAGGGTTTGGCTCCACCTAAACTGTGTGAATCAAGGCTGAGAAAGGCAAATTGAGATGTCGGTATTCAAAGAAGGAGGGAGTCCATGCAGGACAGACCAAAATAAGAGACATTCGTTGCCGCTGCCAGTAAAGCAGTCAATGGTAGACACTGGATGATATTTGACCACGAGGTTG
>NW_006799727.1:1686112-1699528 GCF_000442215.2 Lipotes vexillifer
GGGAATCTTTATCTTTGGACTGGATGTCCAGTAGCCAGTTTTTCCCCTACAAAGCTTGCTGACCAAAGTCCTTTTAAAGATTCTAACAGTTTTGAATTCATGACTCATGGATCACTCAAGAAACTGAGCCACTGCCATATTTTCACTTCTATTTTGATATTCATTTATTTATTCAACACATATTAATGCAGCCCTAGCTAGGCGTAAGGATCTTGAAATACAGAGGTGAATCAGTGCCATGGGCCTGGCTTACATTCCAGCGAGGGGCTTAATATCCATTTAATGTAGGTTTGCTTGACTACATAAATCACATGAAGCTTTTGAATATAATGTTGGATTTTCCTATGACACCATGGATAGAACTTCAAATAGTAGCAGGTAGTCAATACATGTTTGCTGACTGATTATATGATGGTAAAGATTCATCCTTGTGTATCATTATTTTTTCTCTATTGTTTATCTGTTCCTAGATCAATCAGATCATGAGTGATGGAAACCAGCTATGTTTCCGAGAACATTGATGTAATGCTATTTCTTACAGGTAGTGGAAATGGAAATTATTTGCTATGGGAACCCCACGTCTACTAATTATTGGTGTGGTGGTAAACGTGTGTGGGAATGGGAGATCTTACAACTGTCTTTCTTCCCTTTCTGTATTTTTGCTACCTTTGATCTGGAATGTTAATCTTATTGGGTTGAAATATTTCTGGTGAGGTGTTCAAAGACTTTCAAGTATCTCTGCCTTTTAGAACATTAGCTTCTTTGTTGTGTGTTTTTTCCCAACTATTCCAAATATAGTGTAACGACCAGAAAGCAGAAAGAAAAACCATTTATGTTCTTGAATTTGATATCATATTCACAGCTTCCACTTAGTACCTTTCTAGTTCTTAGTTTCATTTCAGTGTCATTTTCGAGGTGCCTGCCAGGATTGTAATCATTTCAATCCAGGTTTCTATACATTTAGGGAATAAGTTGCTTCATTTGATTTAAACACAAGACCTTAATATCTGTATTCATACATGGCTCAGAGCTCCTAGTAGAGTTATTGTAGAGCTAGACTACTGTGCATTATTTAATATATTTATTAATTCATTAAGCAAATATTTACTGAACACCTACCATGTGTGAAGGTGGTCAAAAGGTACAAACTTCCAGTTATAAAATAAATAAGTCCTGGGGATGTAACATACTGCACGGTGACTGTAGTTAGTAATACTGTATTGTACATCTGAAAGTTGCTAAGAAAGTAAATAGACCTTAAAAGCTCTCAGCACAAGAAAAAAATGTAACTATGTGCAATGGTGAATGTCAACTAGACTTCTTGTGGTGACCATTTCACAGTATATATATATATATATATATATATATATATATATATATATATATATATATATAACATTGTATACCCAAAACTGATATAATGTTATATGTCAATTAAATCTCAATTTTAAAAAGTATCAACAACAAGGTCCTACTGTATAGCACAGGGAACTATATTCAATACCCTGTGGTAAACCATAATGGAAAAGAAAAAAATGAAATGAAACGAAATGAAATTAAATAAATAAATAAATAAGTTCATACTCTCAAGGGCTAGGAAGAGCTGTAAACCACAGAATGGGGGAGAGGAGTCAGGGAAGGGCACTTATTAGCTTGGCGGCCATAACACAGTATCACAGATAGAGTGGCTTAAACAACAGAAATGTGTTTTTTCACAGTTCTAGAGGCTAGAAGTCCAAAATCAAGGTGCCAGCAGTTTTGGTTTCTTCTGAGGCCTCTTTCCTTGGCTTACAGATGGCCATCTCCTCACTGTGTGTTCACTTGGTCATCTCTGTGTGTGTTTGTCTGTGCTAATCTCTTATTCTTATTAGGACGCCAGTCATATCGAATTCGGGCCACCCTTACAAACCCTTTTTAACTTAATCACCTCTTTAAAGGCCTTATTGATGAATATAGTCACATTCTGAGATGCTGAGGGCTAGGGCTTCAATATGAATTCTGGGAGGACACAATTCAGCCCATAACGGGGGTTCAGGGAGGTCCTCTCTGAGGAGGGGAGACATCTGAGCAGAGACCAAATGAGGGAACGAGTCACAGGTGTAGGGTGAGTCATCTGGGGGAAGAGCGCTTCTGGCAGGGGGACAGTGGGTGCACAGGCTCGAGGCTGGAGGCTGGAATATCAAGGAGGCCATGGTGAACAGAACCCATGAGGGAGGGCAAGGATGCCAGAGATTCAAGCAGAGGCCAGCCATGAGGAAACCCGGAGGCATGGTGAAGACTGAATTTTCTTCCGAATGTCATGGGAAGTCAGGGGAGTGGGGTTTTTTGGTTTTCTGTTTGTTTCTTTTTGCGGTATGCGGGCCTCTCACTGTTGTGGCCTCTCCCGTTGCGGAACACAGGCTCCAGACGCACAGGCTCAGTGGCCATGGCTCACGGGCCCAGCCGCTCCGCGGCACGTGGGATCTTCCCGGACCGGGACACGAACCCGTGTCCCCTGCATCGGCAGGCAGACTCTCAACCACTGCGCCACCAGGGAAGCCCCCAGGGGAGTGTTTTGAGCAAGGCAGGGACATAATTTCACATATGTTTGTAAAGGATTATTTTTAAATTTGCAAAGATTTTCTGTAGACTCCCAAGAATTCACTTGGAAAGATCATACTAATCATGAAACCCAGAAAAGTTGAGATGCAGACCTCAGCGGTTACTCTCCACTGATTTCCTAGGAATTCCTTCCCTCAAAGATGAAGGTATCAGCTAAGAATTCTTTGGAATACTGGATTACTACTGATGTTTTTCCTGCCACCTGCAATGATGCTGAGTTTCTGACAAGAGAAATATCTGGCTCAATTTGCATATATGGAAAAATACCCTTTTCTTGAAGAGAAACTTTGGTTCTGATGATTGGGTCTGTAGTAATTTATTTATAAGGAGTGATGTTAAATTGACATCACTTGGGACAACTTGAGTCAGGGCAAAACTCTGAGGTGTCGTTTCCATCTTTGACAAATGTCATCTCTAGAATAGATGAAGTAACAAGAGAGAATACCAATTACTTTGGAAGTCTTGAGCAACCTGTTGCCAAAAAATAAGGGATCTCCACAAAGCAAGTCACATACCTAGACCCTATTCTGAAATAACCAGAGACTGGGCATTCTAAAGCCCCATGTACGGGAAGCCTGCACGACACTGGATTATAACCCAAACTATCAAGACGTTTAAGTCACTTAAAATGGCCATATCCATCTGTACAGGGTATTTATGTTGTACTCAGATTCAGGCACTATACTCAGTAGAAAACATATTTGTTGGATAGATTGGTAGTCATTTTCATGGGAACTTGTGAACACGAGCCATCAACTTTTCCCTCTTGTATCTCCATTAAGCTTTGTTACTGAAGGCTGTCTTCTGGAATCTGTAAAAAACTTCCTCATACAGAAGAGTATAACGATTTTGGACGCGCGCACACACACACACACACACACACACACACACACACACACAGAAACTTTCAACTGTAATCTCCTGGTTAGAGATAGTAGAATTTTACGTGAGATCAGTTAGATTTCAAAAATAATAGTAGGTCACTTTTTCAGTCTCTCTTCTTTTGGAAACACACTCTCTGTTTTATGAATGGTGAGAAGGTAAATAGAAAACAAATTTATCTAGTATATGCCATGGAAATCATTTAGGTAACTGGAAACAACTTCAATATGAATATGAAAGCTTCCCTCACCCCCAAAGGGAGAGAAAATGGACTAACCTACTCTGGCCAAATAATTAGAATTATATATGTGTGAATTTCCATATCTAAATCCAAACATTCCTTGTTTAGAACATTCCTCTAAAGATTGTCTTCAGGCACCTGAAGACACGAAATGGCCCAGGATCACAATACATTTTCACAGAGTCTTGGTACTGAAGGATAGAATTCAAGGCATTAGCCAGAATATCTCAGTCAAGTTCTCCAGCATTTTGAAGCTATCCTTGAAGGCTGCATTAAAAGGATAGCACAGCGGTAAAGTAATGTCTCATTTGCTTCAATAAGCAAAGTTGGAGATTATTTATGATAACACAGTCATCAGAAGAATGTGTTCCTGTGCATTCTGAAGACATGAAGCCTCACTTTGAGTCTTACTATTAAGTCCTTGCTGTGAAGGGGTGGTAAGTGTGATTAAGCTGTTAGATTAGCAAGGTTCTACTGCATTTTCGCTTTAAGCCAGAGTGCTTTCACAGCTGAGCTGTAATGCTCTGAAAATGCCTGCATAACAAGATCCAGACGTGGAGTTGAATCCCAAACGGTAAATGGCCAATGGCATTTATCCACTATTACATTGCCGAAGCCATAAAGAGTCAGCACGTCTGAAAAGACACTGTGCCTAAGTCCCAAAGCATAGAGGAAGCCAGCGCAGGAAATAGGTGGCTCTTTCAATAATAACATACCTCTACAGCGTGGGAAGGTAGTTTCATTTTCTAGAGACTACCAGCGTGAACTCCAATCCCTTCTTAGAAGTCAAGTAGAAAGAATGAACCTAAATTATCCTGTTGATGACTAAATGTTACATTTAGCTCCCTGGAGTCCATGCTTGGAAGAAAATTTCAAGGAATCACATTTAGCTTCCTGGCCAAGTGGGACTTGCCACATACTTGAGTAAACACAGGTTTCCTAATAAACTGCCTTTCTTAGAAATCTGAAGTATTGAAATCCTTGAGTTCAGGAGGACTTAAATATCTCAGGGAGGCAGGAAAATGGATCAAGTTGTAGAACGATAGAGCTAGAAAGAAAACCAAGTGCACCTTACAGCAGATAGCTAAAGGAGTGTGAGAAATTACATTGTAGAAAAGTACATTGCAGCTGCCAAGTTGAGGCTCTAGCTTGCAAAGTTGCCTGGACCCATGAATAGGTTGAATCTTGTACAGACCCTGTTTGCCTGGCTTGATAGACTTTCATTTCCCATGAGACTGATACGTTTAGCAGGTGTGACTCTGGACCCGTGCCGAGCAAAATAGGGGAACACAGAACTACAAGGCTTGGCCTTGGGCTTGGAGAGGTAGGCAGTGAACATGCATACCTGCAACAAAGGTGACAACATGCCGGTGGGGTTTTAGTGATAGATTTTAATGAAGTTAGGAAGAGTTTAGTGATTGTGACCAAGAGCAGAAAGGTAAATTTTTCCTTTGCTTCATTGGTAGCTTATCAGAAGAGTTTAGGGCAGGGCCAGGGGTGCTGAAGCACAATGTGCTGAGTCACAATATCAGGACCGCTGGATCTAGAAAAGTGTATGAAATCTATCAGTGACTCCATTGACAGCATCCAGAGTCACAGAGGGCGAAGGTATTACTGTTTTCTAGGAGGATGAAAGATGACATTTAATTGGTTATCTTTGCAAACTTTGGGATATAAATATGAAACGAAACCTTTACCCAGGATCGAAAGTAACCATCATTGTCTTAAATATATATACAAGCTCCGTGACTTCTTTTGGTCCTAATGGTTCCTCTCTTTCACAGACAAAACATTTTAGTGCATTGATGTCCTTAAATATATTCCATAGAAATTATTTTAAATGGGGAAAATCCAAGAAGAAAAAATAAGATACATTTTATCTTCTAAATGGAATAAGTAAATATAAGTTTCTGACTGCGTATCTGCTATCACATCACCTAGGAGTGACTGGGTGGATTTTTACTGGGTTGGAGGGCACGTTTGCAATGATGTAACGTGAAATATGGGCTCTGTGGCGAAACCTACTCGGAGTTGGGTCCTGCAGGGCGACTTCCAAGAGAATGACAATCATCACTCAAAGACGTGGACCTGGCAGGGTGGGGTGGGGTGTATGACTGCCAATGACCAAAGAAAAAACACACCATGTGTATTATCTTAGGTCAGGTTCTCCCAGAAACAGACTTGGAAATGAAGATTCATGTGCAAGGAATTTTTAAAGGAGTTGCTCCCTGGGGAAAATCAGAGGGGATGGGGTGGGATTGGGAGGTCAGACAGGCAGGACAGAGAACACAAAGAAGCCAAGCCAGGGAGCCATTGCAGGCAAGTCCGAGCCTCAGCCTGACCCTGGGAGGGCCATGGAGTGTAAGTTACACCTCAGACTTGATCCCAACTCTGGGCAGAGAGCTGAGCTTTCATGTTGGGTACCAGTCAGTCATCGACCAACGGCCCCCCAGGAGAATCTAAATTCCAGTCTTCTGAAGAGAGTCACTGGTGCTGGCCATTGGATGCAAACATAGAAGCCAAGGGTAGGGCATCCAGAAATGGAAAAAAATTTGAGGGGATCACAGAGACACCAAATAGTTCATCACATGTATTAAAACCTGTGTACAGAACAAGGAATAGGTATTTCAGATGAGTCCAAAATTCTGAAGGCAGACACTTCAAATTGCAGAAGCTGGTTTTCAGGTGAGCTGCTTCTCTGATGGGTGGGCAACCCTTTGCAGCTGGCAGCAGCGGAGGTGTGTAAACTTGGTCATACTTTTTAAAAATATTTTTTATTATTTTTTAAAATTAATTAATTTTTTTGGCTGCGTTGTGTCTTTGTTGCTGCGTGTGACCTTTCTCTAGTTGCGGCGAGCGGGGTCTACTCTTCGTTGCATTGCACGGGCTTCTCATTGTGGTGGCTTCTCTTGTTGAGGAGCACAGGCTCTAGGCACTCAGGCTTCAGTCGGGGCACGAACCCGTGTCCCCTGCATCGGCAGGCAGACTCCCAACCACTGTGCCACCAGGGAAGCCCCTTTTTTAAAAAAATTTTTATTTATTTATTTTTTTGGTCATACTTTTGAACAATGGCTGGTGATTCCCCTTCGTAGCTGCTGTATAATCTTAGGTGCCTGCTGAGCTTTTCTCCTGCTGCCCTCGTTGCGGTGGCTGCAGGACTGCTCTGTGGGGACGGCTGACCCAAAACACCTAACAAGCCTCTTTCTTATTCAACCTGTGTCTGGAGGAACCCTTTTTTTCTTTCTCTCCAGACTGAGGGATGGAGAGGCTGAGACAGTTCTCTTTGAGAAGACTACATAGTCAAGGGCTAGATTCTGTGATACAAATACTGTAAGAGTGTCATGAAAATGCAGGTTAATTAGGATTGGAGGAATCATGGAAGGATTCTTGGAGGAGATGGGGCTTCATCTTGGCCTTGTAAATCAGTGGAATTCAGAGAGGTGGAAGACAGAAAGAAGGGCATCCTGGCAGAGGGAAACAAACTGGTGGAGGCACAGAAATGAGACCCGATATGAGCTTTAATGGCACAAGCTGAAGACTGGCTTAGCCCAAGTAAAAAATCACGGCACAAAAGGCTAACTGTTGGGACTTCTCTGGTGGCGCAGCAGTTAAGAATCCGCCTGCCAATGCAGGGGACACGGGTTCGAGCCCTGGTCCGGGAAGATCCCACGTGCCGTGGAGCAACTAAGCCAGTGCACCACAACTACTGAGCCCGCGTGCCACAACTACTGAAGTCCGTGTTCCTAGAGCCTGTGCTCCACAACAAGAGAAACCAGTGAGAAGCCTGAGCACCGCAATGAAGAGTAGCCCCTGCTCACCACAACTAGAGAAAGCCCGTGCGCAGCCGCGAAGACCCAATGCAGCCAAAAATAAATAAATAAAGTTATTTAAAAAAAAGGGAAAAAAAAAGGCCGACTGTTGGTCACCCTGGGCCTGAAAATTGGGTCATGGTCTTAAGCCGTCTCCCACTCCTGCTTGCTTCCGCTTATTTCTGATTCTCTGCCCAGTTCCCCACTCAGGCTTGCTTTCCATCAAGCTGCGATGTGTGCTGGACCATCCTCCTAATTAATACGTGCCAGGTTCCATGAGCTGACAAGCTTTCAATACAGAGAAACAAATGATACAAGCCAGGATGAAAAGCAGAACAAATAAAAACGGCAGGGGGGGCTTCGAGCGAACAGCATCAGGGAACAGGCAAATTTCTGAGACTTTTTGGAAAAGGGGAAACCTGATGTGTTAATTAGGTGTCTATGTCAGTAATAAGCCTGCTCAGAGGAAGGTAATGAAAGAAACAAAAGGGGCAGCGGAGGGGGCTGTTCAGGCAGAATGGAAGTTACCGTGTAAGGAGAGGGGAGAGAGTTTATTATTCTTCTCTGTTATTTTATGTACGTCTGTGGTCTGTTGGCTCCATGAGACAGGACTCAGCCTTCTGTGTTTTGTAAAGCCCCACGAATAAAGAGCTTTGGATATAAATGACATGGCAGTTTCTGCCCCCAGGACCCATTTCAACAGGAATTACTTACTGCAGCCTTACCAGCTCCAACTGGTGGCGGATTTGGGCTTTTCTGAGCATATTCGACTCAGAGGAACTGTCTGCTGCTGAGATAGGCCAATAGAAGGGTTCAAAGCAAGAGGAAGCACAGCGGGGCCATGAGGCACCAGAGCACCCACAATGAGGAAAGAGGGCTGTGGAGCCTAAGCCTTCATCCAGCTTCAGTCCACTTGGCAGAGGGGATTTGAACTCAGGCACTGGAATCAGACAGATGCGGTTCTAACCCCAGCTCTGCCCCTTGCTGGCTCTGTGGTCAGACCTTCCAGCTGGTACTACTGAGCCGAGAAAAGACAGTCTCTCTTCTACACCGCTGCCAGATTCATTTTCCAAAAGTGCAGCTTCAGGTATATCTTTCTGCTGTTCAGAGCCGGCTCCCAACTACTTAGCCGGTTGGGTCCCTGCGGGCTTTGGGGACTGAGCGAGTTACTTACTCCTCCTACACCTCACTCTCTTCTTCTGTGAAGTAAGGATAATAGTCACTGCATTGTTGCACTGCTGTAAAAATTAAAGATAATCCTTATAAAGCACTTGGGACATACCAAGTGCTCAGTTAACTTTCATTTTCATTATCTGTTAACGGACTGCTTGAGTGCAAAGCCCAGCTCTCCACTTGCTAGCTGTGTGATCTTGGGCAAATTTCTTAATTTCTCTATGCCTCAGTTTCTTACCTGTAAAACAGAGTTGTTGAGGGGATTAGATGAGTTAATGCCTCTTAAGCTTCTTGATCAGTACTTGCGTGTTCAGTAAGCTTTAGTTTTCTATTATTATGCTGTCACTGTCATTAGCAGCGCCATCACCATCATCATTTAGATCTGGGAGAAAAAAGAAGGACATTGAGAATATGCATATTGAAAACTGTCCCTGAGGTTGCCTGGGTAGGGCAAGCAGTGGAAGGAGCGACTGGACACTCTCCACGCTCCTCACCAGGGATTCAGGCAGGTCCCTTGGTCGCTGGGACATTTATGATGAGGGAGGGGCTTCCGGATACCGAGGCCGGTGGCCTCTGGCTGTTCTCTCCTGGCCTGTCTGGCTCTAACGCTGGGCCCCCTCCCATCCCAAACCAGCTGGAAATGGGGGGTAAATCTTCCCAAATCAGCCTGTGGTGATTTTGGAGGTTAAGTGGAGAACTCGTGTTCTCTCTGCTGTCATGAGTGTTCCTCAGGGAAAGTTTGTTATGTGGACCAAGGTGGATAGTCATTGCTTCCCTTTCTAAAGGTAATGGGTAACATCACACCAATTTTGTGTCATGTCCCTGAGGCTGTCAAACATGTCCCCACCCCTTTGCCAAAGGGATGGCTATGCAACCCAAACAGGGTAAATCAAAATCATTATGGGGGTTTGTATGAGAGCTGGGGGTAGAGGTGAGTTTCTTTCTCTTGCCCTGAGATCAAGAGAGGTAGGGATCCTAGGAACCTAGATATGCCAGGGCATTCTTGCTGCCACACTGGAGCGATTCTGAGAGAAGTCAAACCAAGTCAAAAGATAAACAGACAAACTCTTCATGTCATTGCTTGAGCCACTTGATACATCCATGCCTGGAGGCAGCGCCCCCAGACATCCCAGGTACCTGAGCCAATTAATTCCCTAAAACTGATTGAATTGGGGTTCAGTCGCTTGTGCTGACTAATACGGTGCCTTTTTTTGCAGCCATGAAAATTTTGCTTCATATACATGAAACTCATTTCTGTTAAGAATAATCAGGTGAAAAACATAGTTGTTGGGAGTCAGCTAAGAGTGAGGAATAGAAAACTGAGGTATAGCAGAAGGCAGAGAAGCACTGAAGCCTCGGGAAAGATCAAGGAAGCTGAGGGGAAGTAAACAAAGGCTGGACCAACCAGCTGGCTGAGTTTGAGAGGAGGCAGAGAACAGGGTCACATCTAAGAGGAACAGACAGCACAGGCCAGGCCGTGAGGTTATCATGGACACGGACAAGGTGCTGAATGACCTTGCGTGTGGTGGCACAAACTCGGCAAGTCGCTGCTCAGCTAGGCTGAGCTAATTAAATAAAAATTATCCGAATCATCTAAATCATGGAAGTCAGTGTGGGCTTGGATCCACATAGCCTTGGGTTCAGGGCCAGCTTTGGGACATTCAAGTTGAAGGATATTAGGGAAGTTATCAGACATCTCTGAACCTCAGTTTCCATTTCTGTACCATAGGGATAATAACACCTTTCTCACGTAATACGTAACGAGGCTACTATTTTATTCAAGTTATTCCATACCCCTGGGACCACAATAGGACATGAGAGAGAAGCCCGACAAGTCGATGCCAAAAAGTGCCAAACACACTGAATATGTGGATGAAGAACCCAACATAGAAGAAAAAGCTTTTTAGCATGCCTATTATCTGCAAAAAAAAGTGTTGATTTACAAGCAAATCATTGTGAAACCATAGGGAAGGCAAATCTGAAAAGCATCCAGACAGTAAAATATGGAAAATGGAAAAGTATGCAAGAGTCTTTATGAGTGCTTTTAAATCTATAAATTATTATTAATGCTATTTTTATTTATTTTGCTATTTTCATAGTTTTATTTTAGTAAAAGAAAATGTTTTAAGAAGTTTTAGAAGTCTTTCTTGCCATTAGGTATTACATCCCTTTGTCATATTAGTTGATTCAAGCAAGCTTGACACAGAGTCGAGGAGGGTGGCATCCATCCTCCCATTTCTGTCCCAGGACAAAGCGGCAGGGTCTGGGGGTGGCTGTGCAGTAGCAGCACAGTTAGTCACTAGAGTAGCAAGGAGATAGGGTTCTCTGGGTTTGTGCTAGCTATGGTTCTCCTGTGTGAGTTAGAGAGAACAGAATCAATAGGAAGGATCTAGATATCTATCTATCTATCTATAATGATAAAAGGAGGTTATCTATCTATTTATCTACCATCAATCTATCTATCCACAGAGTAGGGGGAAGAGAGAGAGAGATTGAGAGGTTGAGAGAAAGAGAGAGAGAGAGAGAAACAGAGAGACAGACACAGAGAATTTGAAGGAATTGGCTTACATGATTACAAAGACTGGTAAGTCCAAAACCTGCAGGGTAGGCCAACAGGCTGGAGACCCAGGGAAGAGTTGTAGTTTGAGTCCAAAGTCCAAGCCTGCTGGCAGAATTCCCTCATCTTCCAGGAGGTCAGTCTTTTTCTTTTTCTATTAAGGCCTTCAACTGAGTGGCTATGGAGGGTAATCTGCTTTATTCAAAATGTTAATCTTATTTAAAAATATCTTCACAGAAACATCTAGAATAGTATTTGACCGAATATCTGACCTAACCAAATTGACACATGAAATTAACCATCATATCTCCTCAAATGGTTTTTGGACCATTGACTTCCCAAATGAGGTCCTGGGGGTGGGTGGGGAACATGTCTGTGAGACACTACCAGCAAAACCCTAACCCTCATGTTCCCGTCTTGAGACTCCTTAAAATAACCAGGGTGAGGGCGATAAATGCCCAGGAGAGCAACTGGGGACTTCAGTCATGGAGAGTTGGGCCTTTCTATTAAAATGTCTTTAAATTAAAATGTCTAGCTAGGCCTGGGGACATTTAGTAAGTAGATCCTGAAGACTTCCATCTTTATACCCAGTGACCAGAATATGTTGGGACAGGGTACAGGTATTCAGTGATTGTTCGATGAATAAGCCTTCACAAATGTTGGCGTAGACAAGTGGCTTATTCATTAGAAACTGAACTGGAAATAAATGCTATGACTTGTGTTAGTCCAGTGGTCCATGTACGAGACCTTCATAGCAGCCTCCTGCAGTAATAGAAGAAGCCCCGCCTCCGGGTCTCAGCTCTCCCTTTGTCCATGAGCCTTAGGAGAGTGTGCCACCCTCTCTAGGGTTCTCTTTTTTCTCATGATGATCTGTATGGCTTCTTCCAGTTTTCATGTCTACAATTCAGTAAGATTATCCAGGTAGTGACCAAACAGCAGGATATGGTGTGTGGGATTCATACCAATGAAAGGAGATTCGGAGAAAGATGCCAACTGACCCCTGTTTCACCTTCTCTACTTGATTTCAGAGCAATTGCCTCTTTGAACAGCCAGACCAAGTGAATGATTCTTTACCATCCTGGGATCTCATTCTCTTTTAATAAACTATTGGTTCTAATGTTTAAAGAGATGTTTTAAAATTACCTAAAATTATAAAATATAAATACACATAAAGAAGAAATTTAAGATCCCATAATCACTGAACCCAGTGATTACCTCTGTCAACTTTTTGGTATCCATCCTTCCAGACATTTTCTATGAACATATATGCAATTTTATGTGTCAAAAAGAGGGGCCAGAGAAGCAAGAAGAACTACAATCCTGCAGCCTGTGGAACAAAAACCACATTCACAGAAAGATAGACAAGATGAAAAGGCAGAGGGCTATGTACCACATGAAGGAACAAGATAAAACCCCAGAAAAACAACTAAATGAAGTGGAGATAGGCAACATTCCAGAAAAAGAATTCAGAATAATGATAGTGAAGATGATCCAGGACCTCGGAAAAACAATGGAAGCAAAGATCGAGAAGATGCAAGAAATGTTTAACAAAGACCTAGAAGAATTAAAGAACAAACAAACAGAGATGAACAATACAATAACTGAAATGAAAACTACACTAGAAGGAATCAATAGCAGAATAACTGAGGCAGAAGAACGGATAAGTGACCTGGAAGACAGAATGGTGGAATTCACTGCTGTGGAACAGAATAAAGAAAAAAGAATGAAAAGAAATGAAGACAGCCTAAGAGACCTCTGGGACAACATTAAACGCAACAACATTCGCATTATAGGGGTCCCAGAAGGAGAAGAGAGAGAGAAAGGACCCGAGAAAATATTTGAAGAGATTATAGTCGAAAACTTCCCTAACATGGGAAAGGAAATAGCCACCCAAGTCCAGGAAGCGCAGAGAGTCCCATACGGGATAAACCCAAGGTGAAACACGCCAAGACACAGAGTAATGAAATTGGTAAAAATTAAAGACAAAGAAAAATTATTGAAAGCAGCAAGGGAAAAACGAAAAATAACATACAAGGGAACTCCCATAAGGTTAACAGCTGATTTCTCAGCAGAAACTCTACAACCCAGAAGGGAGTGGCATGATATATTTAAAGTGATAAAAGGGAAGAACCTACAACCAAGATTACTCTACC
>NW_006799727.1:1699742-1730896 GCF_000442215.2 Lipotes vexillifer
AAAGCTGGAGTAGCAATATTCATATCAGATAAAATAGACTTTAAAATAAAGAATGTTACAAGAGACAAGGAAGGACACTACATAATGATCAAGGGATCAATCCAAGAAGAAGATATAACAATTATAAATATATATGCACCCAACATAGGAGCACCTCAATACATAAGGCAACTGCTAACAGCTATAAAAGAGGAAATCGACAGTAACACAATAATAGTGGGGGACTTTAACACCTCACTTACACCAATGGACAGATCCTCCAAAATGAAAATAAATAAGGAAACAGAAGCTTTAAATGACACAATAGACCAGATAGATTTAATTGATATTTATAGGACATTCCATCCAAAAACAGCAGATTATATTTTCTTCTCAAGTGCGCACAGAACATTCTCCAGGATAGATCACATCTTGGGTCACAAATCAAGCCTCAGTAAATTTAAGAAAATTGAAATCATATCGAGCATCTTTTCTGACCACAATGCTACAAGATTAGAAATCAATTACAGGGAAAAAAACGTAAAAAACACAAACACAAGGAGGCTAAACAATATGTTACTAAATAACCAAGAGATCACTGAAGAAATCAAAGAGGAAATCAAAAAATACCTAGAGACAAATGACAATGAAAACACGATGATCCAAAACCTATGGGATGCAGCAAAAGCAGTTCTAAGAGGGAAGTTTATAGCTATACAAGCCTACCTCAAGAAACAAGAAAAATCTCAAATAAACAATCTAACCTTACACCTAAAGGACCTAGAGAAAGAAGAACAAACAAAACCCAAAGTTAGCAGAAGGAAAGAAATCATCAAGATCAGAGCAGAAATAAATGAAATAGAAACAAGAAAAATCTCAAATAAACAATCTAACCTTACAAAAGAAAAAAAAAAAAAGAGGGGCCATGTTATACATCACTAGTTCTAAAGTTCCATCTTTTAGGATTCTAGGACCAGTCTTCCTTCTTGTTTGTTTCTTGGTTATTTTTCTCTTTTTCAGTCTTCAAGAGCTCCTCACAATAGTATCTCAGATTCTGGTTTTATTGTAAATAGTGAAGACAAGAGGCAGGGATTTGTCTCAGTGGCTGGAGGAGAAAGTTGAGAAGGTCAAAATGTAGAGAGCTCTTGGAAGGGTCAAAGCACGAAGGGTTTTTACCCAGGTGAACTCTCCCTTGGTAGTGGGTTGAATTACATCCCCCCAAAAGATATGTCCAAGTCCTAACCCCTAGTACCTGTGAATGTGACCTTATTTGGAAATAGGATCCTTGAAGATGTTAAAGATCTTAAGGTCAACCTGGATAAGGTATTTGCTTATCTGCAGAAGTGCGGGCCCTAAATCCAGCAGCTGGAGTCCTTATAAGAGAAGGGAGATTTGAGACACAGACGCAGACACACAGAAGAGCAGGCCATGTAAAGATGGAGCAGAGATCAGAGTGATGCATCTACAAGCCAACGAACGCCCAGGATTGCCCACACCACCAGAAGCTAAGAAGAGGTATGGAATGCATTCTCCCTCAGAGCCTCCTGAAGGAACCAATCCCGCTGACACATCAATGTTGGACTCCTGGCCTCCAGAACTCTGAGAGAATAGATTTCTATTGCTGCCAAGTTTGTGGTAATTTCTAATGGCAGCCCCAGGAAGCTAATACACCCTCTATATCTTATGCTTTCTTCTTTCATTTTATTCTTATTTCCCGACTTGCCTGGTGAGCCATTGAATGCCTTTTCAGCAGACCTGGGAAGTCAGTCCTGGTAAGTGGGGTCAGGCCTACTTCAGTTTCCTGAACAAAATGTTCAGAAAACATTGGAGTTTTTCCCAGAATAACAACATAACGTACAAATTGGGCCCCCTGGCTCTAAAAATTCAAACTGATAAAGGCAGTTTAAGACTCTGAGCAAAACTACAGTAGTGATTTATGGTTTACAAAGTATTTAGACCAAAGTCCACTAGAACTTCCAAAATAATAACAAAGTCCCAACTCCCAGTACTTGTTTTAAAGTCACCTCCATTCTAGAGAGCACTGGGGTCCGATTAGGAATGCCCAAATTATCAAGTCTCATCTCTTTGACTAAACTTCTATTGCTGCCGATAATAGCTGAGGAGGTATCAAAGCAAGAGTGTGCCCTACACAGAGAGAATTCCCTTCTAAATAAACATCAATTTTGCTAATAAACACTATATTTTAGAAGCATTTTTTTAGATCTTATTAGCTATTTTTCTGTCCTGTACTAGCACTACATGAAGCACATCTTACTGTATTTACCCTTCCTTTCATTATTATGCCAGCAGAAAAAAATGCATGTCACACTTTCTAAGAAAAGTTGCAGAGGGAGGGTGAGAGGCAGCATCGTCTATGGGGGCTTATTCCTGTAGAATGATGGGGGTCTGTAAGAAATGAAAATAGATGGATTTGGAAGCAGTTCTGGGGTCTAACATTTGAGAACTGGTTTCCAGTTTTGCACTTTACATTATAGCAATGAATTTCATGTGGTTAAAATTTCAAAAGTTAATTTTGTTTTCAGGAAAATTTTCTATTGTGCTAACAGTTTTTATTTTAAGTAAACTGTCATTCATTTCGATTGAAATGTATAAACTGGACTAATTACAATTTAGATCCGCTCAAAGTAGAGAAACAAAGGTTACAGGAGAGTAATGAGAAATACATTCAACCGATTTTTATTTTAGTGTTTTTAGTTTCTTGCGTGAACCAGGCCCGTGTGCTGGGTGTCGAGACACCCCGTCTAGGAGTTCAGAGTCCAACAGGGGAATCAGACAACGCTAACGCAGTGGGGCTGCGCCCGGAGCCATAGCACCCTTGAGGAGGGCACCGAGCCTCAGCGGAGGGAATGCTTCCCAGGCGGTGACATCTTAGAGGGGACCTGTGGAGGCCAGCCGGGCTCGGGGGTGGGTAGGAAAGGAAGGGGAACAAGATGGAGGGAACCATAAATGCAAAGGCCCAGGGCTTTGGAGATCATAGAAAATTTGAGAAACCAAAAATAGAACAGAAGGGTGGGAATACAGAGGCTGGAAGGTGGGGAAAACCTCTGAAAGATGAAGTCAGTCAGAGGAGTAAGGACTGGATGACAGAGGCCTTGGATATGAGGCCAAGTGTGCCCTGTCTTGAGGGGACTGGGAGAGTCAGTACAAAGTTTTAACCAAGGTGTGATGTGACCAGATTTGTGTGGCTCAGTCAGGATGGCACTAAAAGAGAGGTAGAAGGCCAAAAAAGGCCAAGGAAATTAAGCTCAGTCGTTCACATCTTATTAGGGAGCAAATCCCACTGCCTAAAATGTCAGAGTACACTTTTTTGTTGTTGTTGTTGTTTGCCATACGCGGCCTCTCACTGTTGTGGCCTCTCCCGTTGCGGAGCACAGGCTCCGGACGCGCAGGCTCAGCGGCCATGGCTCACGGGCCCAGCCGCTCCGCGGCATGTGGGATTCTCCCGGACCGGGGCACGAACCCGCGTCCCCTGCATCGGCAGGCGGACTCTCACCCACTGCACCACCAGGGAAGCCCAGAGTCTACTTTTATTAAGCAAAGGATGACTGTATAGTCAAATTCTCCCATACGTTTTTATCTGTGTCAAGAAACCAAAGCAACTTAATCATAAAAACTGTTAACTATTATTCTGATTCTAGTACCTGAAAACAATGAAATATGAGACAAGACTTGAGCTTCTTTCCTTCTTCGGACAAATTGTGTGGCTAAGCAACCATCTTTCACTTCCTGTGCTTGGAGTAGGCAGGCCTAATAAAGGGTGCTGTTTGAACATTTCAAACCAAATTCCCTCAGTGGCGGGTGTTAAACAACTTGTTATTTTAAGCAATTTAGACAGATATTTGCATATACAAACAAGCACATTCTTTGAACCAGCCCATTATATAACCTCACTTATCCCTGCAGGTAATAAGCTGCTATAAAGGCAGAATTAGATATAATCCTGGGTTTTCTGTGTGTGCACGTGCAGTCAGACCAGTAAGAAATGAACACACTTGTTAGGGACAATAGCCCCCTTCCACTTCACTTACCTCTTATGAATTATTTTCTGCTCTCAATTCCAAATCAAGAAAAACACATTCTATTTCCTAAGTCATGCTATCAGATAAGCACCGGAAGAGGTAATATTGGTAGCAACGGCAAAGAAACGTGTTGGGGGGTGAGACGTTTGAGTCTGCTAGTGTAATATCTGGAAATAGAGCCTTCTGTGCATTCCCTTTTCCTTTCTCTCCACGTCCTATTCAAGGCATCTCATTCATTCATTCATTCACTCACTCACTCATTCAGCCAACTTTTTTTTTTTTTAGATGTACGTGGGCCTCTCACTGTTGTGGCCTCTCCCGTTGCGGAGCACAGGCTCCGGACGCGCAGGCTCAGCGGCCATGGCTCACGGGCCCAGCTGCTCCGCGGCAGGTGGGATCTTCCCGGACCGGGGCACGAACCCGTGTCCCCTACATCGGCAGACGGACTCTCAACCACTGCGCCACCAGGGGAGCCCCAGCCAACTTTTAAGGCTCCTACTATAGCCACGTTTTGAATATTAAAAGTGAGATTTCATATCAGATAAGGTACATTCCTGCCCTCCAGCAGTTGATGGGCAGCGGCTGACAGGTTGGAATTCTTTCTGGTGCTTCAGAAAAGGACAATGTTTGTGTGGCACTGATCCCCATCTCTTCCCAGGTCTGAGAGCAGCACAGGCTCTGGAGCCAGGCTATCTAGGGCTTGAATCCCAGCTCTGTCACTCACAAGCGTCAGACCTGGGTAAGTTATTTGTCCTCTGCAAGCCTCATTTTTCTGCTCCAAAATGGAAATCCTAATCTGACCATCAATGAGGATTAAATAAATTAAGATTTGTAAAGTGTCTACAACAAGGCCTGGCACATAGTAAGGACTCAATCCATTTTTGTTATTATCATAAATGCCTGGACTTCCTGCCTAGAAATCATTATCTGTGTGACTGCTATGTGCAGGGCAATACCCTAGATGCTGCAGGGAGACCCAGAGGTAGGCACTGCATTCTAACAGGTAGATATAATCTGTACACAGATAACCATCTGTAAGGAGGATATGCTCAAGCCTACAGGCCAAGCTGCAGAATGCTAGCATTTGTTATCTATTGCTGCATAACCAGTTGCCACAGACTTAGTGGCTTGAAATAACATATGCATCTTATCTCACAGTTCTTGTGGGTTAGGGATCTGGGATTGGTTTAGCCAGCTACTATCTTCAGGGTCTCTCAAAGGCTGCTGTTGAGGTATTGTCCAGGGCTGTGTTCTCATCTGAAGGCTCAGCCCAGAAAGAATCCTAAACTCATGCTGGGAGAATTCAGTTCCTTGAGGGCTATTGTACTGAGGGCCTCAGATCTTTGCTGGCTGTTGGCTGGAGGCTCCACCTGTTCCTTGCCACGTGGGCCTCTCCAACATGGCAGCTTGCTTTATCAAGACGTGCAACCCAAACATACAGTAGAGAGAGTGTACTAGCAAGATGGAAGCCATAATCTTATGTAGCCTAATCACAGAAGGCAATAATCTGCTCAGGGCAGTGAGGGAAGCAAAAGTCTCCATAGCACCCATCTCTGTGATGCTCTGAACGTCCATGCACTGTGCCCCCCATCAACACACATGGGGACCCAACCTCTCTCTGTCTCCCTACCAGTTTCTTCAGAGGTAGATTCTGGGAGAAGGCAGAAGCTCAACTTAGTTTACCATCTTGTCAGCAACCAGAAGCTCTATGTCAGTTTTCCATATGTGAATCTTAGCTCCTTTAGCAATTGTGGCTCTCTGTCTAAATCTCTGTAAGCTCCCATTATTGGTTCAGTGCGCCCATCCCCCAGTTTCGACAGGCTGTGCTCCAAAGAGTTCATATCTATAACTTTCTTCAGAGCACTACCCTGGATCCCCTGGAACCACTTCATTCAGATGCTTCCAGAACCAAAACAGCCTGGGAAATTACAAATCCCCATTTTGGCCTGTAGCTAATGACTGACTGATACAGTATTAAAACCTAGCTCCCAGGGGCTTCCCTGGTGGCGCAGTGGTTGAGAATGTGCCTGCCAATGCAGGGGACACGGGTTCGAGCCCTGGTCTGGGAGGATCCCACATGCCGCGGAGCAACTAGGCCCGTGAGCCACAACTACTGAGCCTGCGCGTCTGGAGCTTGTGCCCCGCAACGAGAGAGGCCGCGACAGTGAGAGGCCCGCGCACGGCGATGAAGAGTGGCCCCCGCTCGCCGCAACTAGAGAAAGCCCTCGCACAGAAACGAAGACCCAACACAGACAAAAATAAATAAATAAATAAACATCCTTAACTTAATCACAACTGCAAAGACTCCTTTCCAAATAAGGTAATGTTTAAAAAAAAAAAAAACCTAGCTCCCTTACTTTCAGGAAGGATAAACTCTACAGGGCAATTTATTCTCAAAAGCTCCTCAGGGGTTCAAGTTGAGTCTGGAACTTTACTTGAAATCACAACCTTGCCTGGCTAATTTTTGTTCCCTATTCTGCTTTTCCGACTCCCTTTCTAATTTCTCTTGAGGCAACTTGCTTAATAAATTATTTACACAAAAACCCTTTCCTCAGGGTCTGCATCTGGGGAACCTGCCTAAAACAGATGGTGCCATAAGTAGTCCCAGGAAGCTGACTTTAAGAAAGGGATTCTGGATACAGCTCATTCACCAGCAAGATGAAAATGGAGATCTCATCTCTGGTGGTAGGTGGCATTCTGAATTTTTTTTTTTCTGTGTTTGTTAGAAAATCAGCATATCTTTATTTTATACAAAAGAAAATTGCATATAATAATTTATCTAATTTTACTTACATTTAAGGACATACATATTGATACAAACAAACCTCTATGTAGTAGTTTATGATGAAGCGTCAAGAAAGCAGAATAGGGACTTCCCTCGTGGTCCAGCGGTAAGGAATCCGCCTTACAATGCAGGGGATGTGGGTTAGATCCCTGGTCAGGGAACTAAGATCCCACATGTCACAGGGCAACTAAACCCGCGCATCACAACTACTGAGCTCGCGCGCCTCAAGGAGAGAGCCCGCACGCCACAACTACAGAGCCCACACGCCCTGGAGCCTGCGTGCCACAACTAGAGAAGAGAAAACCCACACGCCACAACTAGAGAGAAGCCCGCCTGCCACAACAAAGACCCGACACAGCCAAAAATAAATAAAATAAATAATAAATAAACTTTTTTTTAAAAAAAATGGACAATGGGCTTCCCTGGTGGTGCAGTGGTTGAGAGTCCGCCTGCCGATGCAGGGGACATGGGTTCGTGCCCCGGTCCGGGAAGATCGCATATGCCGCGGAGTGGCTGGGCCCGTGAGCCATGGCCGCTGAGCCTGCGCGTCCGGAGCCTGTGCTCCACAACGGGAGAGGTCACAACAGTGAGAGGCCCGCGTATCACAAAAAAAAAAAAAAAGGACAAAATCACCTTTATTTAAAAAAAAAGAGGAAAGCAGAATATTTTTTATGTACCAAGCATTAATTGTGGCATTCTATATCTTTGTATCATTAAAGTTACTAAGACTTTCACTCTTGGTGAACTGTGATGGCATACAGCTAAAAGGAGCTGCATTGGCTTGTGCAACATCTCTAGCTTTTGAGAAATAGAGAAAATAACAACTATAAGGGCTATGTAATTGGGCTTGATCAGGTCCAGAACACATGAGTAAATTGCACAAAGTAGGGACCCAGACTCTATGTTATCCACCACCCAAGACATCTTCATCAGCTCACACCTGTGGCCTCATGGGGTATCCCCCATGACCAGCTGATAGAGGAAAGATCCCAAGTTTGGTTCACAGATGGGTTGACTCAGTGTACTGGCACAAACTGAAAATGGACAGCTGCACTATAGCCCCACCCAGAGGTGGCTCTGAAGAGACCAGTGAAGATAAATCGTTGTAATAGGCAGAGCTTTGGGCATTGCACCTGGTGATCCAATTTGTGTGGAGAGAGAGGTGGCCCAAGGTAAAGATACAGATAGACTTATGGACACTAACTCCACACTAACTCCACAGGCTGGTCACAGAACTGGAAGGCACACAACTGGAAGTTGGGGGACAAGGAGGTTTGAGGAAAGAGGACCCATGGAAGTGAAGACCTTTGTATTGTACACTGATGCCCACCAGGGAACGCTGACTGCAGAAGAGGCATTAAGCAAACTGGTGGGCAGGATAACTCATCAATAGATGTCAGCTAGCATTTGTTGTTAGCTACCTCAGTTCTTGTCCTAAAGGCTCTTGTCCCAAAGGCTCATTTTTGTTACTGTAGCTACAGTAACAAAAATGGAGGCTACACATCAGTCCAAAAGCCTGGGGCTCCTTCTCACTACAGCTGATCTAGCTGTTGCCACTGCTGAATGTCCACTGCTGAATGTCTGACCTGTCAGAGGTTGACTTTGAGTCCCCACTATAGGTCCATTCCTTGAAGAGACCAACCAGAGCCTTGATGGCAAGTTAATTATGTAGGACCCCTTTTACCCTAGCAATGGCAGCATTTTATTCTGACTGATTGGTATAAATTCATTGTATGAATTTGCCTTTCCTGACTGCAGTGCTTTGATAAGATCCACTATTTGAGGTCTCAGAATGTCGGATTTATGGACACAGAATCTCACAAAACATTTTTTGTCCCAAAGAGGTATGGTAATGGGCAAATGACTAGGGGATCCATGGATCCCACAACATACCATGCCATTCTAGCATAATATATTGTAACCACCTTCTGAAGGCAGAGGAAGGCACTAACTTAGAAATGATACCCTGTGAGGTTGGGGCACCATCCTTCAGGATGCAGCATGTGCCTTAAACCAAAAGCCATTATGTTGTGTTGTCTCCAGTGAGTTGAATACGTGGGTCTGGGAACCAAGGGGCAGAAAGAGGAGTAGCCTGGCTCACTGCCACTCTCAGTGACCTGCTTGGGGAATGCATCCTTCCTGTCCTCACAACTCTAGGGCATTGGGTCTAGAGGTTCTAGTTCCCAGAGGGAGAATACTTCTCAGTAATCCTGAAGCTACTGCTGTAGTCCTATTGTTTTGGACTCCATGTGAGCAAAGAAAGCTATGATCACACTGGCAGAGGTAACTGACCCCAATCATCATAAGAATGCGGGGCTGCTGTTACATAATGGGGGAGGAATGTGTTTGGCACTCAGCCGATTCACTGGAGTCTCTCTTGCCGAGTTTTAACTGAAAATAGGCAGTCTGTGGCAACCACTGCCTGATAAAGACCTGGTAGCAAGGAGCTCAGATCCCTCAAGGATGAAGATTTGGGACACTCCACCAGACAAACCCCTAGATCGGTAGAAGGGCTAGTTGATGATGAGAGGAGTCTGGAATGGATGGTAGAGAAGAGAGATGATGGATGTTAGTTATAATCTTGGGACCAGTTGCAGCAGCAAGGGCTGTGGTTTGTCCCACTAGATGTGTGACCAATTAGAATCTTGAATAAGCTATGACAAGATGGAGACTTAATGTGAGAACATGTGAATCTAAGTGTTGCAAGGGGTGGATTGTAGTGGATGCTTCTGGTGCTCTGCCACATCCCTTCAGAGACCTTTGACTGGTTCACTGTACACATCCCCCAGCTACTGGTTGCTTCTCTCCTAATGGCTCACACCTCCAACCTTCAGAGAAGTACCTTAATCTACCAGAGCCATTTCACCCAGGCTCTCTCTGGAATCAGAAGCGCTGGGTGTTATGTCCCCCACCCACTCCAGGAAGGCCTGGAGCCGGTGACTGATTAGTGCAGGGGTATAAAAATCCAGCTCCCTTGCCTCAAGGTGGGATCAACTCACTGTAATTTGTGCTCCAGAGCTGCCTTTGGATCAAGCTGAGGCTGGAACTTGACCTTAAATTGCTGCCTTGCTTTTCTTCTCCTGCCCTATTGTTTCCAAGTTTCTCCTGGAAGCATGTCCTTAATAAATTACTTGCAAAGAAATCCTTGACAAGACAGTTCCCTAGTAGCACATAAACTCTTTGTGGATAGACACTAATTAGGGAAAAAAAAAAATCTTTTAATCTCCCACTGTATGTAGTCCGGCATGGGATACCTACCAGGAGTTGATCTGGGTTTTGGCAAATTCTTTGGTTTAGACTCTCTTCCCTTAGTAAGAATCTGAGGAGGCTAAGTGGCGATTGCATTAGTATATTACAGATGGGGACATCTGTAAATTATCAGTGATACATCAATGTAAAACACATGCCCCAGGTTTTTTGGACAACCCTGATTTCAGTTTTTTAATCTCCCTGTCAGACCATTTCCAGACAGTGTGTCCCAGGTGGTGTGGTGTTTGGATAGCAAAGGATAATGTGCTAGCCAAGAGGCAGCTGAGGGAGAACACTTAAGCATTATGAAAAAGCAGGGACCTTGAAGTTAAGCAAGGCAGGACCTCACATCCTGCCTCCACCAAACCAGCTCTATGACCTTGGCC
The DNA here is from genome assembly GCF_000442215.2 of Lipotes vexillifer. Taxonomy (NCBI): domain Eukaryota; kingdom Metazoa; phylum Chordata; class Mammalia; order Artiodactyla; family Lipotidae; genus Lipotes; species Lipotes vexillifer. The sequence goes on from NW_006799727.1 coordinate 1,710,182, forward strand.
ACATTTTGTTCATGTTCTAATGGAGTTAACTAGCTCCTACTTCACAGAACTGAAAGTGAATTAATGTAGGCAAAGTGCTCAGCGTTGCTCCTTGTCCTAGTAAAGCTCAAGAAATGGTTCCTTTCGGAAGGGGAAGAACGGCGGATACAGCGTCTTCAGTGGAGTCCGGGGACATCACTATCCTTTAGAGCCAGCTTGCGCAGAGGCAACGCCCAAGTGTTTTCATTCACTTTTCCTCCCAGGGCACAGGACTACCTGCAAGGCAAAGGAAAAGAGGACGTCGTGCCGGCCAGAAGGGCAGGCCTCAAAGGAGAAAGGCCCTGACACCCTCGGCCACCACGTGGCTCCCCGACCTCCTCTCCGACCCTCTCCTACAGACCTCTCGGCAGGGTTGAAGTAGGTGAAGGGTGGAAGCCGAGAGCCCACGCCGCGGAGGCTGACGCCCGCTGGCGGTGTCCTAGCAACACCCGCCCCGCCCCATCCCGCCCGGCTTGGCGCGGCGGCGCCGGGAAGCTGGGGGGCGGGCCGCCGTTGCCATGGTAGCGCGCCTGCCGCGCCCGACGCCGTCGGCGCCGGAGGGAAACCAGGTTCCGGGCGCAGCGTGGGCGGCCAGGAGGCGCCCGTCCACCTCCGCTGCTCTAGTTCCGGCCTAGAGGGGACCAGGCGCTCGCCCGGAGCCCAGGCGGACCCGAGCTGTCTGCAACCGTGGCCGGGGCGCAAGGTCCTTGGTCCCGACTCGGTCCCCCACCGCCTGAGCCAGCTAACGGCCTGGAGACTTTACAGTCTGTCTTGTGGGGACGGAGTTGGTCGTCCGGGCCAGGTCTAGGCTGAATGAACTGTTTGGCTTTGGAATCTCATCGCACCTTTTTTCCCCAGCTACGCAAGAAACACGTACACACACGGCCTAGCGTCCCGTGCTTTTCTCTCAAGTGTTTCACCTGAAGGATCTTTAATCTTGGAAAGAGAATATGCAGAAAACAGAGCGGCTTCCAAATCAGCCTTTTAAAAACAACCCTGCAAATAAGTATCATGTTTCACGAGGGCCATTTTAAACTGAAAATGTCCATGCCTGGAAGGGTAGTCTGGATTCTGGACTTGAATTTGCATTCTTCTAAATCCCTCTCTGCAGTGAGCTGCGTTCGGAGAATTCAGTTGTGGGGTGTTAAATTTAAACGTATACGCCCCTAGCTAGTATTCTGTGTTATGAATGCTCTGTTAAACGACCCAGTCACAAAGACAAAGCCACATGATCTCACTCATTCTCGGGCCTGAGAGTTGTTTTTTTTTTTTTTTTTTTTTTTTGCGGTCCGCGGGCCTCTCACTGTTGTGGCCTCTAGCGCAGGCTCAGCGGCCATGGCTCACGGGCCCAGACGCTCCGCGGCATGTGGAATCTTCCCGGACCAGGGCACGAACCCGTGTCCCCTGCATCGGCAGGCGAACTCTCAACCACTGCGCCACCAGGGAAGCCCTGGCTTGAGAGTATTTTTAACAGAGGCGGAGTCAGTCACGTGTTCGTGGGTTTAATCAAATGGACAAGGGATCTGAGCGAGAAAAGCTTGCTATGTAATGGGAAGACTGCATTAGGTACATAGAGATGCCTTCTCTTTGGATTTATTTGAATCAGAGCTTTTCAAATGGAATCTTCTCCTGCATATATTTTTTTTCGATCTGCTGCAACTGGAAAATTTAAATCAAAATCCTATTTCTTATATTCATTTCTATGGTAAATGTGTCTAGGCTGAGATTATGCATTTTCTTGATCAACAAGCAAATGCGCAGCAATCACTGTGAATTGAGCACCTTGCTGATTGAGCAACACTTGAAGCTGGAGGCAAGAACGACCATAATCTCAGAATGAGAATCCTCCTCAGCGTATTTCACAAGCATGTTCACAGCTAACCTTTTCCCACTCTAAAGGAGCATTCACTTGGAACTTCTTTATTCTTCATTTTTCCAGAATATTTAATCTCTCAGAAAGCCTCTTTCACATACTTTTTCGTTTGAAAATGTAATTGGGCAAATGATCATATTATTTATATTTATATATGAATATGTGTGTTTGTATCTTTTCCCCCCAGTATCAAAACAGAACCTTTATTTTGAATTCGGAAAGCTAAATCAAGGATCTGAAAATAATAGTTTTATGTTTAGCACTAACTGGAGGGGAAAAAAAGAATGTACAAAACTATGTATAGTAACAACTTTTTTGTGCGTAAGGCAAATTGCCGAATATGCTTCAGATTCGGTAGTTTAAATGTTAGAATGGTAGAAACAACAATATATTTTATAAAATATTAGCATTTGCAAACATTAATTTTTCTTTAGTAATTTTCCTAGTGTCTGATTCTTCATTCATTACCCTGAAGTTCTTTTCACAGAAGTTATTCATCAGTGTGAGCTTAGACCAGCTTGATTGCAAGATATTGGTACGGATCCACACGTGCCTGGCATGTCAAATAGAACTGACCATTTCAGCTCTTTAACTGGTTGGTTGTTCTTTCTAGGTAGGTGGAGGTAACTCATACCCATGAGTTAGCCCAGCCTTCATTCCTTAGAATTCATTGACCGTTTTAGAGAGTTACTGCATGCCCTACTTTATTAAGAATACATGAATGTCAAGAACCTTACTAGATTTTCTGCATAATTTCCTAACGTGAAAATGATCTCCACATAGCCATTGCAGTTAGTTTCCATTATTACAAGGTTTCTACCTTATCATTTATGGTTATTGTTTCTTAGGAACCTAATACTTATCAAACACAGGATCCATTTTGCATGCTCACCTTTCCTCTTTTCCAAATAATCAGTGACCTTAAGCTTTGAGCATCTTATCCTTATTACTGGCTACCAGCCTCTTATTTAATCCTGCGTTAAACTTGATTTACTGCTTTATCTGTATTACTTTAATGCTTTAGAGGCTTATCATAATATGGGCTCTTTAATGAAATATCATAAGAATAACCTTTCTCTACTCTTCCAGATTTCTCTATTTTTGCTCATTTACCCGTGTACCTTTTTCTTTCTTTAAATATTCATGTTTCCCACTTTCATTATACGATGAAATAAACCAAAATGCTTACTTGTTACTACAGAAATGACCGTGTTACCACAAAGTGTTCTTGTTTAGTGCTTAATTAGTTAAGACATTAGTTCTTAATGTCTTAAGTTTAGATCTCCCAATCTTGGGAAAATATAAATGCATCTGTTGCTAGAAGATTCCCCCATCTTGAAATCTCAAAATATGTGTTCCCATCCAGCTGCAAGGTCACCTAATATTCTCAGATCATTCCGTGGGATTTGAAGAGGCAACGTAGTACAGTAGTTAGGAGACTACTACACTGAGCTCAGACTGGGATTCAAATCCTGGTTCTAACGCTTACTAGCTATGTGATGTTTTGGTTTTTTTAAATTTTTTTAATTTATTTTTTTATACAGCAGGTTCTTATTAGTCATCAGTTTTATACACATCAGTGTATACATGTCAGCTATGTGATGTTAATCAAGTTTTTTTTTAACCTCTCTAGGCCTCAGTTTCCTCATCTGTAAAATGGAGATAATAGCACTTAGTTCATTAAGTTTGGCAATTTTAAAGGATTATATGACATAATTCTTGTAAAGCTCTTGGCACGCAATCAACACTCAGTGAATGATGTTAGTCAGCAGTGCTGTGCTCATCATGATTATCATCTGTATTAAAACATTGTTTCCACTGTCACCAATTAACTTAGGCTAAATTAGTTTATTAGATTAGACTATCCACAGATAGGATTCTGACAGGACATAAAACAGACATTTTGACTAAGGAGGGGAGCGTACAAGGAGAAAAGTCCAGACACCTAGCAGGCTAGTATTGGCACCAGTGTTACCTTGTTCACCTCAGTGGCTTCTTGAGCGTGCTTGCTGGCAGGAACAGCCCAACCCAGAAGTGAACCTGGGATGGTGCCAGTGTGCCGTGAGAACCTAAATTGTATCCAGAACTTTGCTTCAAGGAAGTCTGAAAACTGTGGCGTTCCCACCACCTCTGCAGTCGAGGAAGGCATATGAAAAGGAGGTTGGAACCTTGTCCACTGTTCTTCCCAAACTTAAGCTTCCAAATTATAGCAATAACGAGAATTACCTGGAGGTCCAGTGGTTAGGACTCTGGGCTCTCACTGCTGGGGGCCTGGGTTCAATCCCAGGTTGGGGAACTAAGATCCCACAAGCCACACAGTGCGGCCCAAAACAACAACAAAAAGCCCCCAAAGAAACAAAAAACAAATTATAGCAATAACAACAGATCCTCCCTAACATACAAATGCACTTGCCCTCCCCACAAAGGGAGACCAACCTTCCCTGTATCTATGTGGGGAATGTTCATTTTCTCTTAAGCCCAGTCACAATTCAGGCTTGATGTTCCACAACCTATGGGCTGAACTGTAAAGTTAATCATGCCCCCCAGACCCTTTATAAAACATTAGGGACAAAGGGGAGGTGAAAAAAATGAAAGTGGTTAATGTATGTAAATGATACATAAAGAGCAAGAAAAAACTAGGATCCCTACTAGGATCCTCCGTTTTGCTATGGTTCACAAGTCCAGAGCTGGCAGTCACAATTTCCTTCCTCTGCTACCTGCTCCATGGCGTCTCTGCTCCCAGTAGGTTTGCTCAGTGGGCCAGCATCTTTGCCCAGTGGCATGATCTAAACCTTCCTTTCCCAGGTGTCTGAGTTCTAGGATTGCTGACATCTTCTCTAACTTTTGCCCCTGGGTGGGGAAGTCCTAGGAGGCGCTCCAGAGCATCTACTGGCTCTCACTGTGTAGCAGCGACCTTCATTTTCCCTTGTAGTCAGGAGCCCAATGATGACCAGGTGGGAGCCTCAACTTCCAGTCCAGTGAAACCATGTGTTCCCCGATGGAGGAGTCCACAAACCTCCAATTCCACGATAACTCCAAGTCACAGTGAGGCAAATAAAAGCTTTTACATAGCACCAGGTTTAATAAGGAGAGGTGCCGTTCTCTTTTCCACCCCTTGGTTTCCAGATCTGTGAGACCCGCCCATGGGAGCATCAACACCACCTAAGAGCACCTGTTTTGGAGCGTACATCACACCGAGAAGGAAAGCACCTCGCGAGGTGTGGCTCAGCTGTGTCCCCTGGCCGTTACTCTGCATGGCAGCCTTCTGAGTGATGGGCACATAGGTAGGTCAGCGAGTCCCATGGAGGTCAGCCACCTGCTTTTCTCTGGCAGTAACATTCGTTTCTTGGTCAGAAATAATGTTGTGTGGAATATTGTGAGAATGAATAATGCATTTGATGCGTCCATAAATGGCATTGCTGGCAGAAGCATGGCAGGCAGAGAAGGCGAATCCAAACCGAAATAGTCCAGTGAGGACAAATTGTCGCCCCCTCCATGATGGAGGAGGTCAGTTATGTGAAACCTGCTGCCAGGCGGTATGATGTGGCACCAGGGGCTCAGCATTAGTCCGCTGTTGGTAAGGTGGCCCTCAGCAGTGGGAGGTATCCGGATGTGCCTTGATAACACGGAAGCCCCTACGACTGAGCCCAGGTGTGACCCCCATCCTTGCTTTTTGGCTGCTTTCTGGGCAGTCTGGGGTGGTTGAGGAAAGTAGCTGACTCACAGGCACTGAACAAGGCATCTTATCTGCCTTATCATTTGGGTTCACGCCTCCCTCCCAAATGCCATGCCGCCCTTTGGCAAGCAAACCTGTGGGATGCATCACACTCTGGGTTTATTCCAAGAGGGCTGTACACATCCCTATTCCCCAGACCACCATGTCACCAGTCACCTCTTTTTATTTCCAAGTCCCTAAATAAACCCATGCTTTTGATCATCTCTCATTCTGTACAAACTGAACAACCGAATGAATCATTTAAAGTTCTAACCACTGGGAAGATTGCTGTTCCCCACCTCTGAGTCTGTAATGCTGGCACAATCCCTTAACAGTGAGGCTTGCATGTTAGCCAGAACCATCCATGAGCCAGGTTCAGGTTTTTTCTCTCTTTACCTTTAAAAAAAGTCTTTTCGTAGGGAACTCCTCATGAGGGTTTATGTGTGGACTGAAGGAGACAAGCAACAAAAGCAGGCGCTGTGGGAGTGTGAGCGAACCACTCGACCTCCTTGGACCATCTGAACCTGCACAGGCTCAGTATCCCATAGACCACTTCCACTTCCGCCAGCTTTGTGGGTGAGTGGATCCATGCAGCACCCACTTCATGATGGGAAGACAGGTCATAAAATCACTTGGTTTTCCATTGTCAAGCATTCAGCAAACCGAGAGCTGTTTCTTAATAGTTCTTTGCAAAGAAGATGCGGCTTTAGTTTCAAAATATCAAAATCCTATGCTGTGACCCTCCCACTGGGGCTCATCACAGGCTCCAGAGAGCACTCTGACCTGTCATAGATCCTGTGCCCACCATTAGATACTCTGGATCATAAGAACCAAATTGCAGAACTGCTTGCTTTGGATCAGCTTGAGGTTTTTCTCTTGCTCTCTCTCCCTCCCACTCAAAACTGACTGCCCTACAGCTTACTTGGTAAATGGATCAGTCACCTTAATACAGTGTAGATTGCTTCCTTCAGACTCATCTGTTATGGCCGTGGTCTGGAAGGCTACCATATTCAGGGAGTGGCCACAGTCAAGAATCTTTCACTAGACCCAGCTTCAAACCATCGTGGTCCGCTGAAAACTCTCATAGAAAAACAAAATGCCTCCATGCCCATGCTTTCCAGAAGAAACAGCAGAAGCAGGACCTCTGCCCCATTTTTGTCTTCCGAATTTTACTTGAGTACTGAACCTACGTTAGAGCCACCATCCCAATGTCAAGAGAATTCAGGAAAGATAGTTTTAGCCTTCCAGTCTCTGCTGTCAAGCCTATGGACATGGACTCTGTCCGTGGATTGAACTGTGTCCCCCACAGAATTCATATGTTGAAGTCCTAACCCTCACTACCTCAGAATGTGACCTTATTTGGAAATAGGGTTGTCGCAGATATAGTTGGTTAACTTAAGATGAGGTCATTGGAGTGGGCACTAATGCAATATGACTGAAGTCCTTATAGAAAAGGAGAAATTTGAACACAAAGACATACATACACACATGGAGAATGTCATACGAAGCAGAAGGCAGAGATCAGGGTTATGCTTCCGCAAGCCAAGGAATAACAAAGATTTCCAGCAGCCACCAGAAGCTAGAGGACAGTCCTGGAACAGATCCTTTCGTTACAGCCCTCAGAAGGAGCCAACCCTGCCTGCTGACACCTTGATTCTGGATTTCTAGCCTCCAAAACTGAGAGACAATTAATTTCTGTTGTTCAAGTCACCCAGTTTGTGGTATTTGGTTATGGCAGCCGTAGCAAACTAATATGGACTGTTGTGACCACCCCTACTGTAATGTATGGTGCCCTTGTCATGGCTCATAAATGGAGCTCAGCAAGTCCCATCGCTGTTGCCAAGAAATGTCCAGTCCGTTATCTCCACTGCTATTACTGCAATATCCATCATTGAGAAGGGAGGCCCCCAAACTATTTATAATGGCGATATAATTATTTCCTTAATGGGTTGCCATATTTTAACTCTGAGATGATTTAGAATTAAGCATAGAAACATGTAAGAGGATCCAACCTTTAATATTTATATTTTATTTCAAGAAGGAATCTGTTCATATCTGTTAATTTTTAAGAGAATTTAACCTCTTGGTTAAATAGGTCAGTCTTGTTATCTTAAATAGAAATTACAATTGATTTAGCCGTCTGACTTCTAACTGAAACTTTTCCACATTTATACAAAGTATTGAAACATTCAAGAGAACATAATAGTTGTAGGATTATAGTAATGGTTATAAGTTATATAAAAATAATATAAATATATGGTTATATTTACAAGATTCAACATGGTTTACTAGATTTACAAGAATAATACAAACACTTGGCAAGTTGTTAAGATAGACACCTGAGTTACATTAAAAGGAAATCTAATACATCAAGTATATACCTGTAGTTAAAAATGTTTGATGGCCTTTTAACTGAATTTATAAAAGCCTCCTTAAAAGTGATTGTCAAGATTTGATAACTTTATATAAAGAATAATAAGATCTGTAAACTGAACCCAAGAGAGGGATTGGCAAACTTTCTGTTAAGGGCCAGTGGTAAATATCTTAGGCTTTGTGAGCCCTGTGGTCTCTGCTGCAACTACTCACCTCTGCCACTGTAGCACAAGAGCAACCATAGACAATGTGTAAATGAACAGGTGTGGCTGTGTTCCAGTAAAACTTTATTTTAAAAAGTAGGCAACCTACCAGATTGGACTCATGGGCTATAGTTTGCCAACCTCTGACCTAAAAGATTGACAAATTTTTTAATTTATAAGTTAATAGCTTGCTGTATAATTTCAGAGCTAGAGGGAATCTTAGAAATCATTCTGTTCAATCCTATAACTATTTACAAATGAGGTTATGGAGGATTTGATGGGCTACGTGACTTGTCCAAGAGTACATTAGTAGAAGCACATTTATAACTTAATTCCATTATAAATTAAAGCACAAAACCAATAATGATGGAGTCTTTGTATTTGTAGAACCTATTTGGTGTGTATGTTCCAAACGTTCCACAAATAATGTGCAACTAGAAGGAGTAGATAAGTGCTTTACAGCTAAGAATGCATACTATAGTCTTTTCAAAGTTTATTACAGTGAACCACTTGGAATCATAGGTGTAGGAAAAAAGATCGCTCATTCCTTTGGGTTCTTTACTGTTCTCATTTGTACTAAAATTCCTCTGTAGGTTTCCTAGGATTTATCGATAGAAGAAAGTAGTAAACAAATCAACTCTAACATCCTTTTTCAGTGTTTGTCCAGAGAGGGTTTGCCTGTTTGGTTTACTACTTTATTTTATTTAGTCTAATTAGCTCCCTGTAAGAAATACCACTGAGGAAGATTGTCTAAGGTATATGTTTTCATGCTGGCATTGAAAAGCATTAATAGAAGTTAAATGTGGAAATCCCAGCATGCTGAAATCAGTTTACCACTGTAAAATATAATTTCCTTCCAAGGCTTTTCAAATCTGGAAGGTTGAGAATGGCTCGTTAAACTCAAATATTTATGTCATTTTGATAGTATCAGAAAAAGGAACTTATTTTCATTTTTTCTTAGTCTTGTTACAGAGTTTACAACACAATCCACCAAAACTAGGTTTTCCTCAGTTTGGGGGACAGGCGTCTCACACAGACATGCACTTGTATGACCAGCATGGATTTATGGGGGTGGGGATCCTTCCTTTCTCACCGAATTGCCATCCAGTACTTTCTATATGTATAGAATGCACATATGTGCATATGGTTTATTACACAATCGGTGTTATGCTTATACATTGTTGTGTAACCTGCTTTTGTCACTTAGTATGGATGTTTTCTCCAATAATGAAGTGTTGTTTTGCAGCCTGATATTTAATGGCCTCGTGGTATTCCGTCAACCACATGAACCATCATTAATTTACCCACTCTATTGTTGGACATTTGTGTTTCCAATTTTTCACTATTATAAATGATGTTGTGATGAATATCCATGTACATAAATCTTAATGCCCAGTTCTGATTATTTTTGTAAGATAAATGCCTAGCTATGAAATTGCTGGTCCAAGGAATGTATTTGTAGAATTCTTTGTTATAAGGATCACGAATATACATTCTATTGGACTCCATATGCTGGGGAGTATGCTATCAACATATTCTCATTTAATCCTCACAACAAATTCATGAGATAAGTACTATTAATATCCACATTTTTTTTCAGAAGAAACTGAGGCCTGTGCCCAGAAAATGGTTACTACATGACAGTGGTTGGCAGACCTGGTGTTTGGGCCCAAGTCTGTCTGATTTTGAGACCAATATTCTTAATCACTGCACTATATGGCCCCTTCCATATTGCCAGAATAGCTTCCCCCCAAAATTATTACAATCTAGATTTCTACCAGCAGTATGTGAGTGTGCCTGCTTCCCTGTACTGTTGAGGATTCTTTGATTACAAGTGAAGCTGAACAAATTTTTTCATGTTTGTTGGCCGTTTGTGGATTGTCTATTCACGTCCTTTGGAAAGAATACATGTCTGAAAAATTTCCCTTTGAGATAGAGAGTCAGATGATCTGAATTCTAATCACAGCTCTATCCCTAATTAGCTATGCGATGTCAGGGAAAAAAATCACTGCAGAGTTCTGAGTCTCCATTTCCTCTTGTGGAAAACTAGATGATTAAATTAAATCATCTCATTGTTGTTCTCTAAAATTTTGTGATTCCATCCATCGGTCCACCCATCAGCAGGCCTTGTCAGTGGTCAACGTGGGAGGAGATAGGTGACCACCTATGCAGTATATTTTCATTTATGTATTTAAGGAAGGGCCTCTGAATCATCTCTCCCATCCCCTGGGATTCAGGTGCCCGAAATCCCACGCTTCACTCCCTGGGGCTTTCATTCTTCATTTTCGTTCATTCTTCTGCATCTCTCCTTCCTGCATGAAGTTTTCTTGTTCTTTGGCTTCAGTGGCATTCCTTTCTTATGGTTTACTCCTTCTCAGGTTTCTCCCCCTTTCCCCTAAAATGTTGGGATTCCCCAGGTTTTCCCTTGGCCCAGTGCTCTTTTAACTAGATCACTCTCAGCCACAATGATCCAGATGGGATTCCCTGCACACGCCATGACTCTTGCCTCTGAACCCTTGAATGTGTTCTCTTTGCCTGGGATGCTTTTAATCCTTTTCTTTCTAAACTGAGTCTGAGCGTGGGAAGCAGCCTGGCTAAAACATGATGCACACGGGGTTGGAGTCAGTCAAGTCCAGCTTCTTTCATGTACTCACCGTGCGACCTTGGGTAAATTATGTATCCTCCCTAACCTCCATTTCCTCATGTGCATGATGGGAGTAATGAAAGTATGTACCTCTCAAGACTGTAGTGAGAAGGCACTGAAATCATGCATGCAGAGCTTGGCCCACTATGCTTGATTTTTTCTGAGCTTTCAAGCACCTCGTGCATACATCTATCTTAGCATTTAACATACTGCATTCTGAATATTCATCGTTTCATCTCCATTCATTAACACCGTGTCTGGCACACGTAGGCTCCCAGCCACCGTTTGTTAAGGGAATAAGTGAATCACATTGTAAACACCTTTAGGAGACTTTTTTTTGGTGGCTATTGTTTTGGTTTTTTTATTGTTATTATGGTTTGTTTCTTTGTTTGTTTCACTACAACCCTATCAGGAATGATTTCCAACCTGACATGTCAGGAAACAAAATTAATTCCCTAAAATAGATCTTTAGGGTTGGGGAACAAGGTTGCCCAACCCAGAGAGACAGAATGGCACCAAATAAGGAAGTGAGACTGTATGGAAGACAAACTTTGTATCTTGGTGCTTTTGCTGTGGATACTCTAAGAAGATCCCCTAATTCCCCTGCTTTTCTCCCTAATTCTAGCTGAAACTTTGGCCCTGTTAGTTCATCTTCAATGCGCACGTTCAACTCTATCCATATACGGAGATACATAATGTTACCTGTTTCTCCCTGAACATCTCAACACAACCTCAAAGAACAAATGAGCAATAAAATATCTCAAACCAGATATCATCGCTAAAATTTCTTTAAAAGTATACATGCTTAGGAAACGGACTGCCTTGGAAGGTAGCCACAGGCTACAGATAGCAGAGAAAGAAAGAAGAGTGTATGGGAAGAGGCAGGCCGAAAGGTTTGTTGTAAACTGAGATGTCTTTGGGGGAAGAAAAATCAATATGGGCTATGAATCTTTTAGTATAAACTGTTGGTGAAAAGCATCACAACAGTCTTTTTTTCTTAAGCATTTAAAAATAATTACCCATGCCCATTAGCTGGTGTTTCTTTTTTTTTTTTTTTTTTTTACTTTTAATTTTTTTTTTTGACTACATTGGGTCTTCGTTGTTGTGCACACAGGCTTTCTCTAGTTGCGGCGAGCGGGGGCTACTCTTCTTTGCCGTGCGTGGGCTTCTCATTGCGGTGGCTTCTCGTTGCGGAGCACGGGCTCCAGGCGCACAGGCTTCAGTAGTTGTGGCTTGCGGGCCCTAGGGCACAGGCTCAGTAGTTGTGGCACACTGGCTTAGTTGCTCTGTGGCATGTGGGATCTTCCCAGACCATGGCTCGAACCCGTGTCCCCTGCACTGGCAGGCGGATTCTTAACCACTGCACCACCAGGGAGGCCTCCTTACTTCTTTATGAACACGCAGAATTGCATATTTTTTTTTTTTTTTTTTTTTTTTTTAACTTTTAATTTTTTTTTTTGACTACATTGGGTCTTCGTTGTTGTGCACACAGGCTTTCTCTAGTTGCGGCGAGCGGGGGCTACTCTTCTTTGCCGTGCGTGGGCTTCTCATTGCGGTGGCTTCTCGTTGCGGAGCACGGGCTCCAGGCGCACAGGCTTCAGTAGTTGTGGCTTGCGGGCCCTAGGGCACAGGCTCAGTAGTTGTGGCACACTGGCTTAGTTGCTCTGTGGCATGTGGGATCTTCCCAGACCATGGCTCGAACCCGTGTCCCCTGCACTGGCAGGCGGATTCTTAACCACTGCACCACCAGGGAGGCCTCCTTACTTCTTTATGAACACGCAGAATTGCATATTTTTGACATTGGATAAAAGTATTTTCAAAAATATTTTTCTTTTGCTACTTTCTAGTGTTTTCCTCTCCATCTTTATCCACTTTGGATGATTAATTTTAAAAAGGTAAAGAGAATGGATGTAGGAATAAGAGTTTGAAGGTGACAAAAGGAAGCACACCTCTTTGCCTCTGGCTAGAATTCCTTCTTCTGCCCGAGGTTATTAGCATCTACTCATCCAGAAGACCCGGCTCAAGCGCCAGGTCCTCTGAGAACTGCTCCCCGACTCTGCAATGTGTGTTAGACGTGGCTCCTCTGAACCTCTGGAGCCCCTTCCAACCTCCATCACATCATCTCCCCCCAGTAAACCACACTGTTCTCAGTGACGAGAACTGGACCTTTCTTATCTCTATCCCCAGATCAGTACCCAGCACAAGTACACCTCAACCAATATTTGTTAAGGGAACAAATGAATGAATGAATGAATGAGGGAATGAATGAATGAATGAATATCCAAAGAAGGAAAAGAAAAAGGTGCAGGTGGTCAGCAGGTTTCAGAAAGTAAGAAATAAGAGAACCAATACTCATTCAAACCATTTAAACACAGAGCAGTCTGAAATGAAATTTATTTTTCAGCCTCTGCTGACAGATCTGTTATACAGATTCTTGCCCAAAGTATGTCAGTTCTTAGTAACCACAGTCCTAGGAAATGAGGAAAACTGTGTAATGTGGAAGAGCTGAGAGCCACATTTAAGCACAGTCATAACAATTTGATTTAAACACAGCAAAAGCTGTGTTTTCCAGAAATTTACTGCAGAAAAAAAGTTCTAGAAAAAAATCTATTTCTGTTATTTTCAAATGTAAATATTCAAATGAGTGCATTTCCCCACACTGCAGCAAATACTTCTGAGTGACCTGTAGCAGTGGAAAAAACTTGGACGGCAAAGGGCGAAGGCTGATATGCTTGGTGGTACTTCTCCAAAATGTTTGCTCTACTGCCCCCTCTCCTAGAACTTAAAATACCCTTCATAAGAAAGTCAGTTTTTTGATGATGGCCATTCTGACCGGTGTGAGATGATATCGCATTGTAGTTTTGATTTGCATTTCTCTAATGATTAATGATGTTGAGCATTCTTTCATGTGTTTGTTGGCAATCTGTATATCTTCTTTGGAGAAATGTCTATTTAGGTCTTCTGCCCATTTTTGGATTGGGCTGTTTGTTTTTATGATATTGAGCTGCATGAGCCGCTTGTGAATTTTGGAGACTAATCCTTTGTCAGTTGCTTCATTTGCAAATATTTTCTCCCATTCTGAGGGTTGTCTTTTGGTCTTGTTTATGGTTTCCTTTGCTGTGCAAAAGCTTTGAAGTTTCATTATGTCCCATTTGTTTATTTTTGGTTTTATTTCCATTTCTCTAGGAGGTGGGTCAAAAAGGATCTTGCTGTGATTTATGTCATAGAGTGTTCTGCCTGTGTTTTCCTCTAAGAGTTTGATAGTGTCTGGCCTTACATTTAGGTCTTTAATCCATTTTGAGTTTATTTTTGTGTATGGAGTTGGGAGTGTTTTAATTTCATTCTTTTGCATGTAGCTGTCCAGTTTTCCCAGCACCACTTATTGAAGAGGCTGTCTTTTCTCCATTGTATATTCTGGCCTCCTTTATCAAAGATAAGGTGGCCACATGTGCGTGGGTTTATCTCTGGGCTTTCTATCCTGTTCCATTGATCTATATTTCTGTTTTTGTGCCAGTACCATACTGTCTTGATTACTATAGCTTTGTAGTGTAGTCTGAAGTCTGGGAGCCTGATTCCTCCAGCTCCGTTTTTCTTTCTCAAGATTGCTTTGGCTATTCGGGGTCTTTTGTGCTACCATACAAATTGTGGATATTTTTTGTTTGAGTTATGTGAAAAATGCCAGTGGTAGTTTGATAGGGATTGCATTGAATCTGTAGATTGCTTTGGGTAGTAGAGTCATTTTCACAATGTTGATTCTTCCAATCTGAGAACATGGTATATCTCTCCATCTATTTGTATCATCTTTAAATTTCTTTCATCAGTGTCTTATAATTTTCTGCATACAGGTCTTTTGACTCAGTGCTGGAGAGGGTGTGGGGAAAAGGGAATCCTCATACACTGTTGGTGGGAAAGTAAATTGATACAGCCAGTATGGAGAACAGTATGGAGGTTCCTTAAAAAACTAAAAATAGAACTACCATATAACCCAGCAATCCCACTACTGGGCATATACCCTGAGAAAACCATAATTCAAAAAGAGTCATGTACCACAATGTTCACTGCAGCTCTATTTACAATAGCCAGGATATGGAAGCAACCTAAGTGTCCATCAACAGATAAATGGATAAAGAAGATGTGACATATATATACAATGGAATATTACTCAGCCATAAAAGAAACGAAATTGAGTTATTTGTAGTGAGGTGGATGGACCTAGAGTCTGTCATACAGAGTGAACTAAGTCAGAAAGAGAAAAACAAATAACATATGCTAACACATATATATGGAATCTAAAAAAAAAAGGTCGTGAAGAACTTAGGAGCAAGACGGAAATAAAGAGGCAGACCTACTAGAGAATGGACTTGAGGACATGGGGAGGGGGAAGGGTAAGCTGGGACAAAGTGAGAGAATGGTAGTGTATATATGGACATATATACACTACCAAATGTAAAATAGCTAGTGGGAAGCAGTCGCATAGCACAGGGAGATCAGCTAGGTGCTTTGTGACTAGCTAGAAGGGTGAGATGGGGAGGGTGGGAGGGAGGGAGACACAAGAGGGAAGAGATATGGGGATATATGTATATGTATAACTGATTCACTTTATTATAAAGCAGAAACTAACACACCATTGTAAAGCAATCATACTCCAATAAAAATGTTTAAAAACAGCCAGTTTTTAGAAGGGTTGTCATTACATTTCTAGGAACTATTAAATTCAACTGAAGTTCAATTACATTCACTTTTATTTTTTTTATTTTTTATTTTTTTTGCGGTACGCGGGCCTCTCACTGCCGTGGCCTCTCCCGTTGCAGAGCACAGGCTCCGGACGCGCAGGCTCAGCGGCCATGGCTCACGGGCCCAGCCGCTCCGCGGCATGTGGGATCTTCCCGGACCAGGGCACGAACCCGTGTCCCCTGCATCGGCAGGCGGACTCTCAACCACTGCGCCACCAGGGAAGCCCTACATTCACTTTTATTAGCTAATAGGAGTAAGGCACTAAGATACTCATTGTAATACATATCACCCTCATACTGATTAAAGGGGAGCAGTTAAGTTTTGATAAAATAAAATATATGAAAAAAAAAAAGAAAAGTGCATGAAAGGCCTAATCCATCCTTCACACTGCTATTGGGATTTTCCTCCTAAAATACAGAGCTGGTTGTCATAGCCCCAACTCAAATGCTTTTGATGACTCTATCTACTATGGAATAAATATCAAATTCCTTAATGTAAAAGATGTTTATCTGCCTTATCCAAACAGGAAGGTCCCCTGCCCTGTCCTCACCTCACCCCAACTCTCCCACTTAAGAAGCAAATATCTAAAGCATTTTAACCAGGACAAGAGCACTGAGACCATACTGGTTGATTAGATATCCCTTCTTTAAAAACCTGAAAGAGTTCGTAAAATCAGAGTGACTATCAAAAGGGATTTTTGAGAAATTTCTAAGCAAATACTGTGGCTGACCTCTAAATGAAATTACTGAACAGTATATTGACAAGCATCCATTGAAACAAAGCATATTACTAACATGACCTCCGGTGTTCTAAAATGCGACTACGGCATTCACTGCCACCTCTCCTCAGCCAGCATCCTCTATGTACATGGTCATTGCTCCTTGCCGCTCATCATTGTCTACAGTTCACTTCTGGAAACCTACCTATGTCGCCATGAGATTTGTCACCCCCCTTGCTGAAATGCACCAGTTTGGTGACAGTGTTCAGACTCTTCTGTCTGCAGTTTTTCAGACCTCTGTCCTTAAAATTCAGGCTTTCTGCCTCAACTGCAGAGGATTCATCAACTACCATTAATATACCTCTATAATCTGCTCCTATTTTTTTTGTTGTTTTTTGTTCTTGACTCTGGACAAACCCCAGGAGGCACTGAAACAGCAGGTTCTGCCTTACAGGATCCTGGGATAATGGATTTGGCTGAGACTTTGCTCTTTGATCATTTTATACCTACTGCACATGGGCTACATTAACAGACGTTCAAAGCTTGACTCCTCCTGCTATTCCATCCCAATTCCCATTACCCCCCTCTTCATCCAACTGCCCTTGGGCGCATCACGTGATCATTTTTGCTGTCACATTTGTATCTGTAATGATAGCCACTTAGTGAGGGCTTATTATGTGCCATGAACTTTCAAGAAGGCAACATGGGGCAGATTTAGACTGGGGTTTAAATGTGGGCTCTATCACCTAAGACTCTGATGACCTTGGGCAAGTCTTTCCAACCTTTGTATCTTTTAGACCTTGCATTTCTTATCTGCAAAACAGAAATAACAACTACCTCATGATATTGGGATGTGTGTGTAGATATATATGATATAGGTATAGATATACAATCGCTCATCTCTTCCCTTCATGTTTAGTGTTTGCTTTTACTGTTTCTTCCTTTTTCTGGAATGCCATTTGCCTCCATCCTCCACCTGTCAAAACCCTACTCATATTTCAAAGCTCAGCTAAAAGGCCACCTTTTCTAAGAAGGCTTCTCAGCTGTTGCAAGTCAATTGTCCATGGGTCCCCACAGTCCCTTTTTATAGGTTTTGTACCCTGTTTTTCCAGGGTACCCAGACTTGGCATAATAACAGAGCCATAACACCAGTCACAACCAGCTTTTTTCCAGTCCTGTCCCTGCCTGCAATTGTAGGAACTTCTCCATCCAACTCCCTTTGCCCAACTACTCCTTGCCTCAAGGAAGCGTTTATAACCCCTCAGATGACCTTGCCCCTAACTTCTTTATACTTTCCCAATCTGATGCTTTTTCTTCAGAGCACTCACCCAATGAAATAATCATTTATGCAAGTATGAGTTAATACTTGTTTGCCCCCAGCAGACCATCAGCCCTTTGGGGCAGGGGCTAGTGTCTGACTGGTTGGTCCTTGTGGCCCTAGGGTCTAATCCAATGCTAGGCACATGGGTGATGCCCAATAAACATTCAGGTTGTAAAGAACACAGGCTCCATGGGGCACCTGAGTTTTGTTCATCTGCAGTTAGCCTTGCCCTCCAGGGTCTCTTATTTTCTCCCTTCCTGTTCTGCTATCTGTGATGCTGTGAAGGCACAATTGCTGACGCCTGCCAAAGAGAAGCCTTTCAAAGGAACTATCTTCTGAGGCCACCAGGTTGCTGCTGACAATCACAATGGCAGATTCATATTGTCCTCTTACACATCTTCTTTGGTCCAGCTCCTGGCTGGACTGTCCAGCTGCTTAGAACAGTGGGTCAGTGCCATGTCCGAATAGGCTCCAACAATAACTCCAGAAGGAGGTGAAGTTGGTCTATTAGCAAGGACACAATGTAACCGTGGGCCATAGATACCCCCATGGGCACGTAATTGATAGAAGGATTCTGTCCACTTGGGCCTCACCCTGTAAGACTCAGGGATGCAACTGACAGCCCTGTTGCACTGAGCGTGTCTCATTACTCTGACCCGGAAGCACTGAATTTGCAGCCATCTTATGCACCTCTAATCTCTCTCCCCCTTACTGTTTCCCAAAAGGCCTCTCAATTCATTGGGCATTTAGACTTCCACCTGCATCCCATGTGACTTCCAGGCACTCTGAGACAAGCCCTATCCTAGGGCATTTTCAGGTTTCCTGCCACACAATCACAGCACGTGATATACTCGGTATTTTATTACTATCTTCATATTTACCTCCCCTGGATTTTAAATTCCTTTAAGAAAGTTGCTATATCTTAATTGTCTTTGCATCTCTCTCTCCCTCCCCAAAGCCCCCTCTCTAAGCATCTAATCCAGGCTTTGCACATATTAGTTGCTTAATAAATATTTGTTGTAAGTGTCGGTGAATCAGCAGATGGGTAGTCATCAAGGAAGAAGGGGTTGGGCAGAGACTCATACAGTCGGCATGAAACTCTGGAGGGGACACGGAAAAAGCGGGGGGCAGAGAGCAAAGGAGACAGCAGAGGAGATGCCTCTTCAACCTGACAGCTGTGTCTGCGTCTGGATGTTTCCCTCGTTCCTCTTGTTCCCCACGATGAAAATGGAGGAAACGGTAGATCTCTGCCTTACAGGGCTTCCGCCAGAATCGATATTTTCTGTTCACAAATTATTTCCTTTCTATTGATGTACAAGTCTTACAGAGAAAAGGAAGGAAAGAGGAGAGAAATAACTCTGAGACTTACAGTTCGGGAGGGGTCAACATGGATTAGCCAGATTTATGGGCCAGATTTGTGGACTAGGGAAGGTGACTCCATTTTCCCAATATCAGGTGACGAGGCTTTCACTCGGCTAATGCAGCCATACATTTTTCTGGGGGCTGAATATTTCAAAAATACATTTGTCTAGAGTGGTAGCTATTTTTTAGTTTTCTGTTTGCATGCAGAATCGTTCTGTTCTAGCAGACAGAGTTTGCCACCATTATGCAATAAGTCTTTCACTTCTTCAGAAACATGTCGTCTATTTTTATAGTTCCCACTCTCTGGGTGAATGTTAAAGTCCCAGAAGGCGCGTGCAGAGACAGTCAGGATTTGTGTACCAGCCTCGCTACCGCTCAGGGCTTCCTGTTGTGCTTCCTTCTTCATGGTTTTGCAGGTGGGAAGTTATCTAACTTCTACTTGATCAAAGTTTCCTGATTAGAACATGACTTTTGTCTCACTAAAGTGCACATCCTTTATGGCTGAAGGCTTGAAAGTTTGGATTTCTATGCAGTAGGAAAAAAATTTCCCTCCCCCAGCTTTCCTTTTTTGTATATCTTGAAATTAAACTTTTTTCTGCTGGCTGCAGCATTTGCCCTCCATGAGATGCTTTTGATGACAGATTCAGAAGACACCCCTACTTCTAAAAAACAGAACAAAAAATAGGTCTTGGACATCAAGTGTGTTGGAATGACTGTGCTGTGTTTCTTAAATCTTCTTGAGAAAGGGAAGACCTGAGATTAAAATAATGAAATCTGAGTCCTATATGGCCTCAGCCCTCCTGATTTACTGAGGGTGCTTACACCTTAGTCTACGCCTTATGGTTCCCCATCTAAAAGAGAGGTTCTGGATTTCAAGGTAGGTGATGATCTGACGTAAATTCTCAAACAAACACAATGTTCTCTCTCAGATTGGGGCTGGAAAAAGGACACATCTACTGGAAGCAGGACTGAAAATTTGAGCCTAGTTTCTCACAGAATTCTGTAGAAACTTCTCAAACCATGTCCTAATCCCATCCACCAAAGGAAGGAGGGTTAAGGGGAATATAGGATCTGCTTGACACTCAGACGTACTGCTCATGGTTTTAAATATTTGGGTGTGTCTCCCTCTCCCCCTAGGCCACATACAGGCAACTCGTGATGCATATTCCCAACATTCTAACACTCCGTGTGGAAGGGGAAGTTGCATTACAAAATCTGTCTCCTGAGGTGTGCACAATTTAGCTTTGTTTTTCCTTGCCCCTCCTTTTTGATTCTCTATACCCTTCTGTCTTCCATAGCACCTGACTCAGAACTTCATGATCTAGCTCAGTGGTGTCCAATAAAAATATGATGTGTGCATTAATTTAAATATTAAATTTAAACTTAAAATTTTCTAGTAGCCACGTTAAAACAGTAAAAAGAAACAGGTGAAATTAATTTTAATAATAGTATGTAATATTTAATAATCTATCCAAAAGATTGTCATTTCCATGTGTAATCAATATAAACATTTTAATGTGGTATTTTACATTCTTTTTTTCATTCTAAGTCTTGGAAATCCAGTGTGTATTTTACCCTTACAGCACGTCTCAATTCAGACTAGCCACGTTTCAAGGGTTAAATAAGCTGCATGTAAGTGGCTACCTTGCTGGACAGCATGGATACAAGACATTTCCATCACTGCAGAAAGTTCTATGGGATGGCAAACATCTAGCCCATTCATGAGGATTTTTTTTTTTTTTTTTTTTTTTTTT
>NW_006799727.1:1730906-1738011 GCF_000442215.2 Lipotes vexillifer
AGTACGCGGGCCACTCACTGTTGTGGCCTCTCCCGTTGCGGAGCACAGGCTCCAGATGCGCAGGCTCAGAGGCCATGGCTCACGGGCCCAGCCACTCCACGGCATGTGGGTTCTTCCCGGACCGGGGCACGAACCCGCGTCCCCTGCATCGGCAGGCGGACTCTCAACCACTGCGCCACCAGGAAAGCCCCATGAAGATTTTTATGTAGAAATATTTTTCTGAAGAGGGCATTACCTGTCATGTTTACTTTCCAAAGAGCCTTGGGCAGGGTCTTTCTGGTCAGCAGAATAATGAGAAAAGCCATTTCTGATTATTTGGACCTGTGTTTTTGTCCTCAGGGCTCAAATTATACCATAGTCCCCCGAAAGCAAAGCAAACACGGTCAGAGGCTCTCTGCATCCTCCATTCACCTGCTGCCTAGAGCAGGGGTGGTGCTGCCTCTGTTACTCCCTAACAGGTGCAAAAGTTAATTTGCGAATCATTTCTTAAAGCACCCAAGCCTCATTTTTGTTTTTCATTTATATACGTTTACTTGGAAACGTTTATATCAATACATTGAAACTAAATTTTAGAGACACTGGATGTCATTAGTTTGGATATCATTAGTTTATTTTACACAGAGAAATGTGAACATTATTTACATGATGCAAGATTTCAGAACTTCAGTGGAATGGGCAGCTTCACGTGATGCCATTTCAATAGTGACATATTTCAGTCGACATATTTCCAAGAATGTCACCATCTCCAAATAAGAAATAATCCTTGTTGTCTAGAACTACTTTGGTGCCTCCATATTCTGGGAGAACTTTATCTCCCACTTTCACGCTAACTGGTTGAATCTCTCTACCCTTTCCTTTAGAGCCTGATCCAACAGCTACTACTGTTGCTTGCAATACTTTTCCTTGCGATTTTTCTGGAAGCGTAATACCTCCTTTGGTTACAGTTTCGGCTGCACTTCCTTCAACTAGTACTCAGTCAAAGAGGGGAAGAAACTTTCTAAATGCCTGTCCTGCCAGGATTCTGGCCGCCACAGTTTGCAGTTCATACTCTGCTCTCACGCCACCGCTGAAAGGAGAGACCACCAAGCCTCAGTTTAAAAGGGCCTGCCTTCCACTCACCCTCAAAAAAGTGGTTTCCTTGTAAATGTTTGACAGTCAACTCTCTCAACGAAGAAACACTGATTTGTAGCATTTGCCAACTACTGTGGTGTAAATACTCCCACTGTGGTCAATGATTTCAAGCTACCAATGTGACATCTCTGAACGCTGGAGCGGGGGTGGGGAGTGATGCTCATGGTCTGTTAGAAAATGGCTCCAGCACATCATTTGGAGCACAGTGACATTTATGTGGACTCCTCCCACTTCCACCCTCGCCATTTTCAGGAAACTGTAGAATCTATATCTTAGAATATCCTTCACATACAAAGCAAAAATGTCCAAAGGCCTTGGTGTGTTGGATAAAAGTGAAATTTTAAGCATAGCTGAATTTAGTAAGAAGGCTCACAAGTTAGTTTAACAAAATGTATAGAGGATTATAAACTTACCATTCTTATAGTCCACATCTATAATCATAACTAACAACACAGACCTAATCAATATTACTCTGTTTAAATGTATCTCACCGTGAGAAGTGAGATAAGTCAGAGAAAGACAAGTACTAAAATGATATCATTTATATGTGGAATCTAAAAAAGTTAAACCTGTAGAAAAACCAGAGAGTATAATGGTCACCAGGGGTTGGTGGGTAAGGCGGGGATAAGAGTGATGTTGTTTAAGGGTACAAACTTGTAAGGAGTAGTAAATAAACCCTAGAGAGCTAATGCACAGTATGATGAATATAGACAATAATATTGTACTATAATTACATAATGTGATAAATATGGCTACAATGGCAATTATATTGCAATATATAAATATATCAAAGTAACAGGCTGTACACCTTAAACTGACACAGTGTTATGTGTCAAATTTATTCAAATAAAAAAATGTAGCTGAAAGTGAGATCAGCTTTCATTAGCACTTTTTATTCTGGTCCAATGACAACTGTACTCGTTGTCATTGGACAACCGTTGTTCCATAAAAAGGAACAACATCAAATACATAAATAGCTTGAGAATTTATCTGAATTTCTCATTGACCCATTCTTCCAGGAAAAAGATGTGTGTGCTCCATGAGGCTGAAATAGATGCTGTAAAGGCAAGATAGTCAATCTTAGATGCAATACATAGAGTGTGGGGCTGTAAACTGTAGAATCCAAACTGCCTCTGACAAGCCATAGGATCTTGGGGAAACCTTTAAAACTATTCAGGACCTCACGTTCCTCACCTATACAATTAGGGGTTGGAGTAGGTCAGTATTTTCTAAATTTTAGTCATTCTTACATATGGCCATCACTATTTTTGTCATTTCTATATGCCACCTGCACTATTATTTTGTTAATATTTTTCTTTAATCAACTCACTTTTTGCTTAATTACTGATCCTTTTCTTAAGTAATACCATCTATGAAATCATAGCTTCAATATGCTAGTTATATTTTTTCTAATACACATTGATACACAAACGTAACTGTAACTTCAACCAATGTGTGTGTAATTCCTAAAATTATCTTGTATACCACATGTGGCTGGCATCCTATGGATGAGGTGATCTCTGTGGGTCCCACAGCATTGCTGGTTTGAGAGCTGTCATAATTTCAGCCACTTTAGTGCTTACTATGGAAATCTCAGGATTGAGTCACATTGCAGTGACACTTGTCAATCAAGAAGACGAGTGAAACTGATGGATCATCTAGCCACATTGTTGTCCAGGTCTTTCATTACAGATAAACGTGGTATGAGACTTCTATTCTGAAATGTATTTACTCCTATACCAATATAACTTTCTCATTCCATCAAGCAGCAGAAAGATCTGATCAAAAATTTTAATGAACGCATTTTGCATATAATATTTTGTCTCTCACTATTAAGCTCGGTAAATAGGTTGAAATCTGCATATAAATCACTTATATTTGCCTAGATGTCTCTATGGGGGTTGCAGCAATGGTGCTTTAAATATCATGTGAAATTTTTAAGAGACTGCTGGGTATTGAAAAGCCTATGGAATTATTTTTATAAAAAAATAGGAATCAGAAAGTAGGACTTTCTTTAGAGTTGATGTGGCTTAAATAATTTCAACCAGATGAACAGTTGTCAACAATTTGCATTTAAAATATAATTAATTATGTTCGTCTGTCTGCTATTATACTAGGAAATTAAGATACCATACATGTTTATAATAGGAAATTTCTCAATTGTCTTTTTAATCCACTATGAAACTGCACATTTATTTCCACAGGAGGAAAGAAAAACATATTATGCTGCTAAGTAATACCAGTCTTTTCTAGGATTAGAAATCAGTGGATGGTTTGTGGGATTAGTGATTTCTATTCTCAAATGAAAACCAGATGGGCAAAACCGACAGCATAAACAGTTAAGGGAAAAAATTGGCAGAAAAAGTCACATTTGTTAATTACATTTGTCGTCACACCTTCTCTTATTTATTGAGAGAGTCAGAAACTTGGTTTGAAAGATAAGGTAACTCCTGAGCTCTGGTTTAACTCAATAAAAGTTCAGACTCTTTTGTTCGGGAATAATTAGGTAACAATATGATAATCGAGTAATTCTTTTTATTAGAAACAAAATTCTTGCCCACAAAAAAGTTTCAGCAAATGTTTGGCCTGTTGTTCATTTAAATGTGTAATAATCAGTTTATGTATCTATTTATACATAAAAAGTAAGATAAATAAATTTAGTGTATGCCTCCTACTGTAAATGTATATATGATTACTAACCATACATCTTAGTAATATTTGGTGTTTTGGCACAAATGCCAGGAACTAATTTACATCTACTTACGAACTAGAGAGTAGGAACAGTTATGTTAATCACTCAGTATTTTAGAGAACATGATACTGAAGAAATAGTGCACAGTTTAATCTAGGCAATTTGTCTAGCATCCCAGATTCACTGGCTCGTACAGTCATCCACATCCCATGATGGTTTACCGTGAGTTGGCTTCGGTGCTCAGCTGTTTGCCAACATTATCCCATTTATTAGCCCCACTTTTCAGAGGAGGAGATTGAGGCTCTGAAGGGCTAAGGTAACAGCCTAGGTTTACCCAGCCAGAATGTGGCAGAGTCGGGTTTGAACAGACACCCCACAGCTGGGCTGTGCTCTCAAGTCCCTGCCGCGTGCCAAACCCTCGGCTGAGCGCTGGAAACACAACCACGAGTGAGACGTGGCTGCCGAGTTTAAGGAGATTATGCAGCCCTTCACTTAAAACCTCTGAAATTTTGAGTTGGAAGACACCATGGAAATCATCTGGCCAAATTGCCTTTTATCACAGATAAAAAAAAAACCAGTGGCCTAAAGAGGGTAAGTGTCTTATCCTCAGTGCATACTGTAGAAAAGAGTATACATAAAGACAATGAATTGGTTGTTTAAAATGCTGACAATAACATTGCGGTATCTCTGTGGCTTGAATATGTGTAAATTAATACTTTGGCCTATTTGCTCAAACGTGATAAGAATATGGATGTCAGTGAGTATTATATATGTCGACAAAAGATTAATCAGTCAATCTAAGAAAGAAATGGAAAATTTTATTCGAGCCAAATTTGAGGATTATAACTCGGGCAGAGCATCTCAGAAAGCTCTGAGGAGTCTTCCACCGGTTAGAAATCAAGGCACAGTTATTTAAGTTTTTTGAGACAGAGGGCTGTATGTCAAATGACGTATTATTGACAGTTCACATAATCCAGATCTAAGCGTAATCCTGGTGGGTCACGTGACCTCTTACAAGATTAAGGAGAAATGTTATTTTTTAAGGAGTTTTATTGTTGGTGCTGGGAGAATGTTGCTCTTTATGGCTGAGCAGGTGTTTCTGCCAACGGGGGATGTCTGGTCCATGGGTAATGAAGATAAACAATGCACAGTGGGGCGAGAGGGAGGCCAAAGAGCAGAGAAGAATTTATGTTTAAATTTGTCTTGCCATAAAATATGAATTTTATTTCACATAACTACGGCTAAAATAGAGGTTAAGAACATAAAATGGGGTGAGGGGAGGGATAAATTAAGAGTTTGGGATTAACAGTTGCACACTACTATATAAAAAAATAGATAGGGGCTTCCCTGGTGGCACGGTGGTTAAGAATCCACCTGCCAATGCAGGGGGCATGGGTTCGAGTCCTGGTCCGGGAAGATCTCACATGCCGCGGAGCAGCTAAGCCCGTGTGCCACAAGTACTGAGCCTGCTCTCTAGAGCCCACGAGCCACAGCTACTGAGACCGTGTGCCACAACTACTGAAGCCCGCGCACCTAGAGCCCATGCTCCACAACAAGAGAAGCCACCACAATGAGAAGCCCGCACACCACAATGAAGAGTAGCCCCCTCTTGCCACAGCTAGAGACAAGCCCACGGGCAGCAATGAAGACCCAACGCAGTCAAAAATAAAAAAATAAATTAAATGAAATGAATTTATAAAAAGAAAAAGATTAACAGCAAAGACCTACTGTATAGCACATGGAACTATATTCAATATCTTGTAATAACCTATAATGGAAGGGAATCTGAAGAAGAATATACATACTGAATTACTCTGCTGTACACCTGATGCTAACACAACATTGTATTGGGTTGGCCAAAAAGTTCGTTCGGAATTTTCCGTAAGATGTTACAATAAATCAACTGTACTTCTGAAACTGTGCGCCTCAGATTGGGACTTGAACCTCCATGGAGGGACTCGAACCCAACCTAAACCCACAGTCTTCCAACTGAGATCACACCCCTGGTTTCAGGATTTAATGAAGCTCAGGTTCTTGATGTCTCATCGCAGAAAGAATTCAGTGAGAGACAAAGTGATAGGTAAGAAGTGGATTTATTTAGAGAGAAACACACACTCCACAGACAGAGCGTGGGCCAAGTCAGAAGGCGAGAAAGGCACCAGGGTATGGGGTTGTCAGTTTTTATAGGGGTGGGTAATTTCATAGGCTAATGAGTGGGAGGAGTATTCCAGCTACTTTGGGGAACGGGTGGGGATTTCCAGGAATTGGGCCACCGCCCAGTTTTGATCCTTATGGTCTTGGAACTGTCATGGTGCCTGTGGGTGTGTCATTTAGCTTGCTGATGTGTTACAGTGAGTGTATACTGAGGCACAAGGCACAAGGTCTAGTGGAAGTCGACTTGTCCGCCATCTTGAACCCATTTGGTTCTAATCAGTTTATGTCATGTCCTTGGGCTATGCCATTCTTTCAGATGTTGTGCCCTGCCCCCTTCTCTCCTGTTTCACTTCGATAAAAAATTTTTTAAAAAAAGAACCTAAAGTAATTCTGGTTAATTCAATTCAACAACAGAAATTGAGTGCCTATGTGCAGGGCACAGAGACAACTTGCTGGGTAAATAATGATGAACAAGCTGTACAGGGTAGGAGAGACAGATAATTAATATAATTACTATTCAGTGTGATAAGGGGAGGTTCAGGGTGTTCTTGACACGTGGAGAGGACACATAGCCCAGTGAAGGGACATCAGAGTTGGAGAGAGTGTTAGGGAGAGGGCAGGAAGGAGGAAGGTGACCCAGATAGAAGGATGTTCATATGCTGCGCCCCCTCGAGAGATCGCTGGACCTGTTTAAGGTCCTTGTGCCCTATTCCTTCCATTTGCTCCTTGAGGTCTACCTTCCACACTTTGCCCCCTACTCTCTGAAGGGAGACTGACTTGCAGGGACTACATTGGTGAGCACCAGTGTGCTCTACGGCTGCCAGTTGTGGTTAAGCCAGTGGGGAGCTCCAGGAGGAGATAGATTTGGATGAAGGACCTGAAGTGAGTTCAGGGCCTTGTGGAGGGGTTTCTGGCTGGCTGGTGGTGTCCTGGGACACCTCTCCATTTTCTCTTCCAAGGTCCTGTAACTGCTCCCTCCTTCAGGTGATAACAGCCCTGAGGCACAGCACTATCTCTGTGGTTTTCCTACACCCCACCCAACGCTTTGTACACAGTCCCACAATTAAGCGTTCCTTGAATTATCTTAATTTCATGTGCAGGGATTCCTGAAAGGGAAGAAGCAGGAAT
>NW_006799727.1:1738021-1834829 GCF_000442215.2 Lipotes vexillifer
GTTGGTGGGATTAGCCAGCTGGGTGGGGACAGACGCAGGAGAAGGTTTATAATCGAGGTTAACAGAGTTTGGAATGTAGCCCAAGGAGAACCTTGTGGGCACAGTAGGAATTTGGATTGTATTCTTCAAGTGTTGGAAGGGCACTGGAGGATCTACAGCAGGGAAGTGACAAGATCTGATTTATGCTTTTCAAAGATCAGCGGACTTTGAGTAAATCAGATTACCCTCCATCATGGAGCGGTGCCGGGCGGGGTGGTGGGGGGGAGCTCATCCAATTAGTTGAAGGTCTTTTTTCTTTTTTTAATGAACTTGTTTATTAATCTTTATTTATTTTTGGCTGCGTTGGGTCTTCGTTGCTGCGCATGGGCTTTCTCTAGTTGTGGTGAGTGGGGGCTACTCTTTGTTGTGGTGTGCGAGCTTCTCATTGTGGTGGCTTCTCTTGTTGCAGAGCATGGGCTTCAGTAGTTGTGGCGCATGGGCTTAGTTGCTCTGCGGCATGTGGGATCTTCCTGGACCAGGGCTTGAACCCATGTCCCCTTTATTGTCAGGCAGGTTCTTAACCACTGCACCACCAGGGAAGTCCCAGTTGAAGGTCTTAATAGAACAAAGACAGATGGCCCCTGAGCAAGAAGGAATTCTGCCAGCAGGTGGCCTTTAGACTTGAGCTGCAACATCAGCTCTTCCCTGGGTCTCCAGACTGGCCTACCCTGCAGATTTTGGACTTACCAAGCATCTATAATCACATGAACTTGTTTCTTAAAATCAATCTCTCTCTCTCTCTCTCTCTCAATAAATATATGTATATATCTATATCTATCTATCATCAATCTATCTATATATATAGAGAGAGAGAGAGAGACACTGGCTATACTATATGATCTATGTGTTTATTATACCCATTTCTAAGACGTGTGTGTATGCACGGGTGTGCATGCATGCATGCGTATCTCCTGTTGGTTCTGTGTCTCTGGAGAACCCTGAGTAATACTGCAAGTGCCCTTGATTTGGAGGCAGTGGTTTGGCTATGAGCTTTGATACCCTGATCACTGTCGGATGAGGTGGCCACACTGTGCACAGAGCACAGGTCCACAAACCGGTAGAGCTGCTCCTCCGTTCACGGATCTCAGATCATGCACCTCTAGCAGGTCTTTGAGGCCCCTTTGGGGCTCAATTTCCTCCTCTTTAAAATGGGAAAAGTAATATCTTCCCTGCCCAACTCACATGATTTTTGTGCACATCAAATAAGACAATGTATTCAAGCACATTAAAAAATGACCACATACAGACATAACATATTAGGTATTATTTTATTTGGCCTGTAATTCTGCCACATACATTCTTGAAATTGTGTGTTGGCAGCAGAGAGTTTTGAAAGTCAGACAAGCATGTGTCACCCATTCAGCACTTGCACACGCTGTCCTTTCTGTCTGGAGTGGCTCTTCTGCTACCTTAAGTCTTAATTTGGAGCAAGGGGAGGGTGTTGGTTGGAGGTAGAAAGAGGAGTTAAGAATCAGGCAAAGGTTTTGGGCTCAAATACGTGTATGGATACTGATCGCATTAAATGAAATAACAAAATAACTTAGCAAAATGAAATATTGCAAATGAGCTCTCCATCTCAAGGATGCTATCTGACATTGGGGTACGTTACTGAAGGAAGAATATATTTAGGGGTGTGTGTATGGGGTGACAGCAGGGACAGTGAGATGGAGAGGGTGGGATGATGAGTTTTAAATGGAACCTGTTGCATCTGCAGTGTTTATGGGACATCTAAATGATAATATGCAAGATAACTCAGGTTGGAGATAGAGGCTGGAAATAGACACTAAGAAGAGCAGCTGACATTTCATGTGTTTTTATACCATGTGCCAGACACTGTACTAAACATGTTGTATGTATGATCTCATTTAATCATTAAACAGTCCTGTGAGAGCAGTCCTTTTATTATACCCATTTCTGAGATTCTACAGCTAAAACATGGTTCATTTGAGATTTAAACCCAAACAATCTGGCTGGAAGGTCTCAGTTTATAGGCAACAAATAAAGCTACAGGGATAAGTGAGTGTGCTTAGGCAGAGTATGCAGTTTAAGCAGCGGGCAGACAGTGGAATTCTAGGGAACAAGAACTTTTACTAGTAAATCATGAGAGATTTCCTTGGAAAAGATGGAAAGGGAGAGTTCAGAAGGAGAAGAGAAAAGCTGTGTAGAAGGTGAGTTAGTGAATTCAAGGGAGGCGCATGTTTCCAGAGATCCTTCACCTTTGCAGGGAGGCCAAGTGAAGCAAGACTGTTACATGAATATTGGAATTAGGAACCAGGGGTGGTGTTGGGGGCATGCAGATGTCTTCAAGAGGAGCTTCAGCAGATGGGTCGCTGTGGTAAGGGATTTGGGCTCAGTCATGGGCTTTCAACCAAGCCTGGGTCAGCTGGCCTCTCTCCGGTGGAGGGCCACTGACACGGCACACGTCATTGATTTCTCTGATAAAGGAATGTTGCCACTCGCTCACTCTATTTTTTTCTCTTCATTGGCAATTTGTCATTTCATTTATTTGGTTTTACCACGTTCCCAGCTTCACTGCAATAACGAGACCGTCTTTGCCACAAGTTGCAACTTTGAATGACACATCTGTTCTTCTTTTTCCTACCTTCAGTAAGTTTCCTCTGACACTAGAGGGAAGATGTGATAAAGATAAATTTAAGAGTGGAATTGGGAAGTTAAGGCAGCTCTCAATCTGTTTATCTTTGGAAACCATTATACAGAGGAAAAGTTTTTCATTTAGCTCATGGTTGCTGCATACATACAAATATAACACAAGGTCTTTTTTCCCCACAGATGATCTCTCAGAAAAGAAGCTGTTGCCTTAAGTTAGAATCTTTACAAAGTCACTCGTATTACAGAGTGCTGTCTGAGTTACTTTATTTTCAATAATAGCACCATTGGGAGAAGACATTGTTTTAATATTCTTATAGTGGTAAGTTATGGCATCAGTTAAAAAGAAAACTTTAACACAGATTTAGTAATTATTAATAGTAAAATGATCTCTCAATCACGTGTGTTGGAAATTGTTGAGAATAAACCTTTTAAAAACACTTTAAGAAGTGAGATAAGTCAGACAGAGGAAGGTAAATACTGTACGATATCACTTATATGTGGAATCCAAAGAGCCAAATTCATAAAAACAGATTGCAATGGTGGTTACCAGGGACTGGGGCTGGGGAGATAGGAGAGATGTTGTTTAAGGGAACAAACTTGTAACTAGTAGATAAATAAGTTCTGGGGATCTATACACAGCATAGTGATTATAGTTAACAATACTGTGTTATAAACTTCAAAGTTGCTAAGAGACTGGATCTTAATTTTTTCACCATAAAAATGAAACAATAATCATGTGACATAATAGAGGTGTTAGCTAACACTACTGTTGTAATCATATTGCAATATATAAATGTACCAAATCAAAATATTGTACACCTTAGACTTATACAAAGTTATATGTCAATTGTTTCAAGAAAAAAAAGACAAACAATTTAAGAAGTAATAAGGTAAGTGATTATGGA
This sequence comes from Lipotes vexillifer, assembly GCF_000442215.2. NCBI lineage: Eukaryota > Metazoa > Chordata > Mammalia > Artiodactyla > Lipotidae > Lipotes > Lipotes vexillifer. The sequence continues at coordinate 1,741,576 of NW_006799727.1, forward strand.
GTTCACAAATACTAAATGGCTACTTTTAACTTAGGGTACAATTTCCAAGGTCATTCATTATTATATAGAGATTCCAAAAGTACTGTATCTTAAACAATTTAGAAGGAAACAAAGGTGATATGCTCTAAAGACCTCTAGAAAACTCAGAAATTGACTCCAGTGATGACAGATATGGTAAAGCATATAAAGACTTTGAATAAAATTGTCGCATGAGAGTTTATAACATGAGATTTTAAATATACATAATTAAAGTAAATATTATGCATAGCTATTTGGCTGTTTCATCTGCATTCCTGAAAGTTTATATTATATTCAAATTGCCAAAAGGCTTTTGTTCCATATTTTCTCATAGAGTGTTGCCTATATACACAATTGCCTTACATTTGGGCACGTGAAATACTCCATAAGCCACAATGTCAACAGGGTAGGTATTTGGGGCTCAGTATTCATACATGACTGCCTATAAGCACAGCAAAGAAAGAGCTGGACAACTTAAGTAAAAGATGCAGCTCCTAAAGGCCATCCCAAGCACCGCTGTTGTCCACAGAGCGTTTGAACGTTCAGTAATGTGCCTCGTGAATTTGATCAGCGTCGGCAGTGGCCATACGCTGCCCTGATGGAATAGCCGAGGTTGGAGAGAGCTACCCCACTTAAAGTCATACCCCTTTTCCAGGTCAGCCCACAGCCAATGGCTGGCCACCACGGTACAGAGGCCCCACCCCAGTGCCCCGACTCAGAACAACTCTGAATGGCTATCCCAGCTCCAGAGCTCCCGGTGGGGCCGGCTGCTACCTAGCAGTGGCTACACTGCAGCTCAGCTTCTCCTCTTCCCAGTCTACCATCCTTCCCTTCCCCCCACAGGTGTTCCTCTCAAGAGCACTCCCCAAATAAATCTCCTACGTGCTAATTTCTGCCTCAAAAGAAGCGGGAAACCCAACTGCCTCAGTGCTGAAGAAAATAGTGAAAAATATAAATGGGATTTATTTGAGCCCACTGAGTACAAGCTTCTTTTTGTCAGGCAGCACAAAAAATGGACAGTGAATAGAGATTCTGCTTTTCACATGAAAGCATGTTGGCCATTGTGGGCAGGAAGCGGGGCTGGTACCCATAACATTTTTAAATGAAGGATGAGACAAAGTTATTTCTTTATGACACTAACAGTGCTAGTGAAGTCATTTTACATTACCAAGTGGTTTTTCTCACTAATCATTTCACTGCCCATCACCACAATTCTTAAGGCAGAGGACCAGACATTAGATTTTTCTAGAAATACAAACTCAAGTCCAAATGATTTCAGCACAGTGTTTGAAGATTTCTCAATTTTACACTCGATTTTTAAAACAATTTGTTGAAGACATAAGAAAAAGATACAATATTGGGTATGTTTGTTTTAAACACATCCAACATCTAAATGTTGCAACAAAACATAAACAATAACTATGATTTACAAATTGTAAATAAATATATAAAAGTGAGCTCAACCACATAAGCCATTAGGGAAACTAAAATTAAAACCATAATAAGATACCATTACATACACTCCAAAATGCCTGAAATAGGAAAAACCAAAAACCCTGACAACACTGAGTGTCAATTAGAGCAATGGATCCTCTGAGAAAATGCTGGTGGAGTATGTGAGTTGGTAGAACTACTTTTGGCATCATCTTGATCCAGTATTTCTAGGGCTTTGCCAAAGTTTTTGGACTTTTCAAGGACCCAACTCTGTAAACTCTGCTGATTTTGTCATATGTTTGTTTTCTATTTCATTAATATCTCCTCTTATTTATGTTATTTCCCTCCTTCTCCTTTCTTTGGGTCTATTATGCTATTTTCCCCTAACTTCTTGAGAGGTTGCTTAGCTAATTCATTTTTAGCCTTTTTATTTTTTCAAACCTATGCATTTAATGATAAAAATTTTCTCTAAACACTGCTTTAGCTGTATCTTACACGTTTTGGTATGTTGTATTTTCATTATTATTCACTTCAGAAAATTTTCTCTTTTGCATTATGCTTTATTCTTAACCTATGCTAACTAAGAACTATACTCTTTAATTTCCAAATATTTTGGGGATTTCTAGGGTTTTTTTTTTAAATTATTAACTTCTATTAAATTCAGTTGCAGCCTGAGAAGCTGTGTATGATTTTAATTATTTTAAATCTATGGCTCAACATATGGACCATTTTCTCCATATGGATAGTAAATTCTCGATATATGTTTGATAAGAATGTGTATTCTACAGTTGTTGGGTAAAGTGTTCCCTCTATGTTAAATTTCTTAGCTCATGCTATTCAATTAACTTATAGTCTTACTGATCTGTTTTGTCTGTTGCTCTATCAGGTTACTGAGTGGAGTATATTAAAATTTTTCATTATGTGTATGGATTTATCTATTTCTCCTTTTAACTTTGTCTTGTAGAGATATATAATTAAATATCCCTCATTATCTCCAGTAATGCTTCTGCTTTAAAGTCTACTTTGACTGATAATAGTACATCAGTTTTCTTCTCATTTTGTTTACATAGTATATATTTTTCTATCTTTTTGCTTTCAACTTATCTGTATCCTTATGCTTAAGATGTGACTAGTGTAAACAGTATGTCATTGTTTCAATCTAGTCTCAAATTTTTTGTCTCTTCACTGAAAAATGTAGTCAATTTACATTTAATGTAATTACCAATGTATCTGGATTTAAATCTACCATCTTCCCATTTGTTTTCTATTTATTCCACATGTTCTATGTTCCCTTTTCTCTCTTCCTTGTGTTATTATTCATTAATTCCATTTTTGTTATTACATTTTCTAGTTCTCTTCACTTATTATCTATGTATTTTAAACTATTCTTTTTAGTGGTTGCCCAGTAGATTACAACATGCATTCCTGGTTTACTTAAAGTATGATATAACAAAACTACAATGAGGTATCACCTCACACTGGTCAGAATGGCCATCATCAAAAAATCTATAAATAATAAATCCTGGAGAAGGTGTGGAGAAAAGGGAACCCTCTTGCACTGTTGGTGGGAATGTAAATTGATACAGCCACTATGGAGAACAGTATGAAGGTTCCTTAAAAAACTAAAAATAGAACTACCATATGACCCAGCAATCCCACTACTGGGCATATACCCTGAGAAAACCATAATTCAAAACGAGTCATGTACCACAGTGTTCATTGCAGCTCTATTTACAATAGCCAGGACATGGAAGCAACCTAAGTGTCCATCATTGGATGAATGGATAAAGAAGATGTGGCACATATATGCAATGGAATATTACTCAGCCATAAAAAGAAACGAAATTGAGTCATTTGTAGTGAGGTGGATGGACCTAGAGTCTGTCATACAGTGAAGTAAGTCAAAAACAGAAAAAAAAAATACCATATGCTAACACATATATATGGAATCTTAAAAAAAAAAAAAAAGGTTCTGGAGAACCTAGGGGCAGGACAGAAATAAAGACGCAGACGTAGAGAATGGACTTGAGGACACGGGGAGGGGGAAGGGTAAGCTGGGATGAAGTGAGAGAGAGTGGCATTGACATATATACACTACCAAATGTAAAATAGCTAGTGGGAAGCAGCCACATAGCAAAGGGAGATCAGCTCCGTGCTTTGTGACCACCTAGAGGGGCAGGATAAGGAGGGTGGGAGGGATTCGCAAGAGGGAGGGGGTGTGGAGATATATGTATACATATAGCTGATTCACTTTGTTATACAGCAGAAACTAACACAACATTGTAAAGCAATTTTACTCCAATAAAGATGTTAAAGAAAAGTAAGATATAAATTGTTACTTAATTTCTTCTTTGATAATACTTGAAACTAAAAATACATTAAGTCCATTTACCCCTCACATTTTGGGCTGTTATTGTAGTGTACCTTAATTGTATCTGTATATTTCAAGCCCCACAGGACATTATAACTATTGCTTCATAGAGTAAATATTTAAATTTATGTACATATTTATCATTCATTCTTTTTCTGCAAATACCATCTAGGATCATAGTTCTTCCTAAAATTTTCTCTTTCACATTTGCAGAAGAGAATGTTTGCTGCTAAAAAAATCTCAGTTTTCACTTGCCTAAATATGTTTTTATTTTATCCTCATTTTTGAGGAATATTTTTGCTGGACATAGAATTCTAGGTTGGCAGCTATCTTCTTTCAGTACTTGGAGGATATGATTCCACTGCCTTCTGGATTCATTGCTTCTGTTGAGAATTCAGTTGTCAGTCCTATAGTATTGCTTCTTTGAAGCTCATATATAATTTTTCTTCTGGAGGCATCTAAAGTTATCTCTTTGTATTTTAGCAGCTTTACTATCAAGCATATGTATATACATACCGCTTGGGTATTCATAGCACTTCTTGAATCTATGAGACCACTAATATCTCTGCTTACTTTCTCATTTTCTCAGCCACACTCCACTCCAAATACCAGGCTTACCTCTTTTGGTTTTCCCTTATTCAAATCTTGATACTACAAATTATCTCTGCTTTGATATTTCTATGATATCTTTAGTTTTGGGGTGTGTGTGTGTGTGTGTTTAATATTTGCTTCAGCTTTTCTAATTTTTCTCAGAAGGAGCATTGGTATAAAACACCTCATTAGTCACTCTAAAAGTTTTGATTAATCTTTTAAAATACAATTTGCCTACATTTGAATATCCACATGTGTTCTAAATGGCCATAAAGTTGTTTGCAGATATCAAAATTCAGAGAAACACTTAGGTAGATGGTTTGATAGGGAACAAAGTAAGGACAGTAAGCGATTGATTTGGAGCACACTTCAAGAATTTTAAATTGTTTAAAGTGTTTGAGTTAGTAAAGTGCTCTAGATGATGGTAAAGTGTAGTATAATCATGAGTGTGGAGGTATAAATCTTTGGAGTTGAGGTGTAAAAAAAGAGTGAGGTAAGGATTTTAGACAGGTTACCCTCTTGGAAACCAAGAACCCCTAAAATGACTGTGGTACCTGTGATGGAGGGACTGAATTGTCTTTGATGAATCTGGGGAATTATATTGATTATTTCATAAATTCCTTCCCTATTTGTGAAGTGCCTCTACCATGCAAACCTCTGGACCGGTAGATGCCAGACATGAGTGGTGGTAAAATGCTACACAACTGGATGGCACGAGGTTCAAAGAGGAAGCAAAGCCCAGATGAAGGTAGGGAAGTAATGACCTGGCTGCCACAATGAGAAGCTAAGGGAATATCAAGCCCTCTTGCACTCACACCACCCCCAGCTCCTGGCCTATTCACATGTCAATCCTGTGAGAATGAACAGCTGCTTAAGAGTCCTATAAAGAACACCCATGTCCTCGAGGGAGAGCAGATTTCAGTTATAATTAGGAAGTGGAGGGAATATTTTGTGAAGTGATGGAATATGTTAGGAAATTTGCTTAGCATTTAGTAGGGATTCCAGGGGATAAAATGGAGAGTTTGGGAGAGAGGGGAGTGCCCATAAAAAACACTTCCATGCCATTTGAAGAGCATGATGATGAAGTTAGGGCTGAGATATTCTAGCAATCAGTACTGAGACCAGTGATGTTTACTCATGACAGTGGGAGAGTAAACTGAAAAATGGTTGCTGACAACACAGCATCCTTCAGATAACTTAGAGCCAAAGAGATCTACAGATGGTCCTAACTCAATTAGGAAATGATTAACACAATAACAGGCATAGTTTTTATAAATTATGTACATAGATAAGAATAACTCAGAGTGCAATGATTTACTTATTCAACTTAAATTGCTATAAGATAACCCATTAAAGAAAAAGCATCACAGCTTTTGACATGGTGCAACACTATTGTGTTATATGATATATATACTGAAGGCAAGTAATAGACTGAGCTAAAAAGAGCAACAGTGTTAAAATCATTCTGAATCCCATTAGACAAATAGATGACATTCCCATCTCTAGAAAGTAACAAATAGGAAAAACAAGAAAGAACAAGACAACAAAGAGACTGTGGTAACATTAAGAGAGGCAAAGTTTCCAAAAACTATTGTTAAAAGAAAATGTAGCCTCGAGCAAGAGGCATGTTTGGAAAAAGTGATCATGTTTTAGGAAGTTGCTAGTGCATGGGATCATCTTCAAGCAGACATTCTCCAGCTTGGGACCATCAATTTGCCTTTGAGATGCCAAAGGCGAAAATGGCATTTCTAGAACAAATGTGTTACATGAATACAGAAAAATAAATAGTGTCAGGCATTGTTACATTTTCCCCCCATCTTTGTATATGGTCAAATTGGTAATTTTCATGGTAGTCTGTTCATGGGGGAGAGTGGGCACGGGCAAGGCATATAAAGGCTTTCGAGATAACATTTTGCAACCAGCATATTCTTTGACTTTCTTTTTTTAGACCATGCTTTAGTTTTTCTTCCTTGGATTTTTTTTCCTCTGTGTAAGTTATCTTTAAATAATAACACCCGTTTTCTTACTAGTATGCACTGCTTGTAATGACTTCAGTGAAATATGCAGGTCATTTGGAGCACAGAACTGTTTTGTGATTTACATCATTACAAAATATGTCCCATTAAGATGATGCACAAGCTGAACTGGAGTTAATGAACCTGTATCCTTGCAGGATAATTCAAACTTTAAGGGTGATATTAAATAAAATAAGAAAGGTAGGAAAAATCAGGTTCATAGTACACCAGAGATCATGATCTTTATCCTCTCAGTTCATTAAAGCATATCTATTGCTCACGTTACTCTCAGACCATTATTAGAGTGGTTGTAGAGCACATATATGTATGTAATTAAGTACCCCTCTGCGTCCATAAAAGAACTGCACGTGTTTCCACAGGGAATGCATGGGGAATTTGATTCAGAAGCCTGTAAGAGAGTGTAAGTACTTTTAACCTTTATGGAATGCTGCATGGAATTGTGTGGAATATTCCCACTTAGTATTCAAAACAAGGGTGGAAACACTATAGCCCATGGCCAAATCCAGCCCACTGCTTGTTTTGTAAATAAAGTTTTATTGGAACACAGCCACTCCTATTTGTTACAAACTGTCTGTTTTAGCCCTGTAACAGTAGGACTGGGTAGGTGCCACAGAGACTGCATGGCCCAGAAAGCCTAGAATATTTACTACCTGGCTCTTTAAAGAAAAAAGTTTGCCAAGTCTCAACCTACCTGTTTTTTGTTACCTACCTGTTGACCATATACGTCATCACAAAATGAGTAAAAACCTCTCTTAATCAAATATTATTTGAGAGCAGAATATTTAAATGGTATATAGTGTCAAGGTCCTAGGATCCACTTGACCTACTTAGGAATATCAGTCTTTTTAAAAAGCCTATACATGGTATCTTAAACTCTCCTGTTGTCAAGAAATCAAATAAATGAATAAATAAAAACAATAGCCACCAGTTTCGTAAACCCTCCTGAAATACAATGTCTCGTGTTCCCCTTCTGGCTCTGTGGCAGCTGTTAACTATCAAATACTATTTCTAGAACTGTGCTGACATCAGTCGACAATCATACACAAAGCTGTTTGGCAGGACATACACCGAGCAAGTTGAGGCTGTTAAAATGAAACGGCTCTGTTAAAATTAACCCTATTCACATGGCAGGGAAAAATACCTAAGTTTGCCAAATCAAACCCTTCCCATGTCAGTGGGGAAGAACCCTTTGCCAACCTCTAAAAAGGTAATTTAGACACAGGAGAGCAAAAAAACAAAGAAGAAAAACCCTCCAAAATTAAAATGATAAAAATTTGCTTGACAGCAAAAGTATTTCCAAATGTATGAAACTGAATCCAAAACTGAGCCTGCAACAAATTTAACTGACAAGAAAATCTGCATAATGGACTTGGTTTTATTATTAATGCTAATATGGGTACTCTTTTGTTCTTTTGTGCTGATGGCAAGAAGATAAATGCCCACCGAAGGCACTAAAATATCTCCACTGTTGAAATACTGATTGTAGTTAGAATGCAAACACTTACTCTTCACTTGTAACAGAAAAAAACTTTTTTAAAGGAAGTGCTACTATAGAAGCCATTTCAGAATCAGGTACAGCTTTGAAATAGAATTTCTTAAAATAACTAAATGCAACATTTAAAAAAACCCACTTTCTCTGTGAAATTTAAAATAATGTAGCTACAATTTTATCACAATGGTAAATACATTCCTTACATGATTTTTAATTAGCACCTCTTTAAAACGAACAATTAGTCTTACATAGTCCTTATAATTCATGGTTGACGTTTACCTTCAGGGCAACCAATCAAATACTGTGTGATATCACTTATATGTGGAAACTAAAAAATAATACAGAGGAATGTGTATGCAAAACAGAAACAGACTCACAGATATAGAAAACAAATTAGTGGTTACCTGAAGGGAGGGGTGAGGGGAGAGGCAAGGGAGGGGTAAAGGATTAAGAGATAAAAGCTACTACGTATAAAATAGATAAGCAACAAAGATAGATTGTATAGCACAGGGAATTATAGCCATTATCTGGTAATAACTTTTAATGGAGTATAAGCTGTAAAAAAGCTAAATCACTGTGCTGTACACCTGAAGCTAATATAATATTGTAAATCGATAATACTTCAATTAAAAAAGAGAAACCAAATGGTGTAAATGCTTTTTCTCTGCCAGCGCACCTCTCCCTGAAAATCAATATTTAAAGTCCTCTCCTCTTCTGAAACCCAAGTCACCTGGGGGATGGGCAGCAGCTAGACAGGGCTTGCAAGAGGAGGGGACTGTGCCCAAGAATGTTTGCAGTTGGAGGGGCCAAGGGTCTGGAAGCCAGGGAGCTCAGGCCAAGGCTGGACTGTGTCAAGCCAGTAAACCAGTAAATCTGAGAAGGAGCAATTGGGTTTTGAAGATCAAGACGAGCAGAAGGTCAGAAACTCTTGGAGGTTAGTAACAGCAAGGAAATAGAATCTAGGGATGTCAGCTCTTAAGGTAACATCTATTTGTGTTCGCTTTTATGGGTCTTGTTTATGCTGCTTTCCGGTTGCAGGCGGAGTAGTGGTTACAGCTACATTGAGGGTGAAATTACTGTGGATAAACCTTGATCCTGGTTGCAGCCAGTCTTTACAAGAAGGCTGTTACAGACCTCGGTGTTGTAGAGATTATTTAAATAGAGATTACACCTGTGGTCCAAGCCTGTGCTAATCATTCTAAATTCTCCCGCCACTTGCCTTCTCTACTTATTAATCTATTTAAGCTTCTCCCACTTTCTAGGTCAGTTCTGTCTGTGGTACACAGAATTTTAAGATGACCCTGAAGGTTCCCCCATGCCCTGGCATATACACCCTATATAATCACCTCCACTGGAATGTGTGTAAACCAGTGAGTATGATATGTTATCCCTCCTTTGATTAGGTTACTCTTCAGCTGACTGAGTTAATCAAAAGGGAAATTATCAGAGAAGAAATAATATCCTGCTGGCCTCAAGGATAAAAAACAAACTGCCATGTTATGAGATGAGGGGGACACATGGTAAGGACCTCAAGGTGGCCGCTAGGAGCTGCAAGCAGCCCCTCGGCTATGTGGATACAACAAAATGAATTCCAACAACTAGGGCGCTTGGAAGATCCCAAGCCTCAGAGGAGACCCTAGGCTACAGGCTGATTGCAGCCTGGTGAGACCCTGCGGAGAGGACCCACATAAGCTGTACCTGGATTCCTGACTTATGGAATCTGAAATAATAAATTTGTGCTGTTTTAAGCCACTCAGTTTATGGTAATTTGTTACACAGTAAAAAGAAACTAAGACCCTGTCCAGTAGAATTTTCCATCATAATGGAAATGTTCTATATTTGTGCAGCTCATATGGTAGCCACTAGCCACATGGGCTACTGGGCATTTGAAATGAGGCTAGTACAAGTGAGGAAGTGAATTTTCATTACTTTGAACTTAAGTTGCCATATGTGGCTAGTGGCTACCCTAATGGACCGTGCAGTTCCAGATTAATAATAATGAAGACAGCAATCCTTTGATTTTAATGTTCTTGATTACCAATAGCTCTCCTCTGAGTCCAATTTTTGAAATTTAATCTGAAATTCTCTAAAAAGACTATATGAGGAACCATGCATAATCTAGCCCCTGCTCCCCGTCTTCAGCTCATCCTTTTCTCTAAACCTTCTTCCAATCATCTGAGTGATCAAGTTCTTTCTCCCCTGAAGCCTCCCGTCTGTAAGAATATTCTTACTTTCATTCTTCATCTGTCTAATACCTACTTAATATTTAGGTCTCGGTCCAAATGTCACTGTCTGGGAGAGAATTCTCTGATGCCCTGCATCAGTTAGCTATTTCTAACAATAGCTGTGTAACAAGCCAAAACTCAGTGGCTCAAAAAATAATCACTTATTATTGTAGTTCATGCACCTATAGGTCCACTGGGTCATCTGATGTAAGGTGGGATCACACATGAGCCTGTGGGATGGCTGGAGGCTTCGCTTTAAGCCAGGATCGACTGGAGCACATTAGGAGGGTCAGGGTGCTTTGAGTGTCTGTCCTCCTTCTGGGACCAGCAGGCTAATCTGGGTATAGTCTTCTCACAGCAATGACAGAAGTACAATAGGCAAATATAAATACAGGTGGGGCTTCCCTGGTGGCGCAGTGGTTGAGAGTCCCCCTGCCAATGCAGGGGACCACGGGTTCGTGCCCTGGTCCGGGAAGATCCCACGTGCCGCAGAGCGGCTGGGCCTGTGAGCCATGGCCGCTGAGCCTGTGCGTCCGGAGCCTGTGCTCTGCAACGGGAGAGGCCACAACACTGAGAGGCCCACGTACCGCAAAAAAAAAAAAAAAATACAGGTGAACTCTTGAGACTTAGACTCAAGACTGGCACAACATCATTTTTGCCTCCTTCTCTTGGTCAAACCAAATTCCAAGGCCAAAGCCAGAATTAAAGGTGGGAAGTGCACTCCACCCCTTATGTGGGAGAGGCTGAAACAATCACATGACAAAAGGCTTGGATACAGGAAAGGAAGAAGAATTGGGGGTCAATGATGACATCTTCCATATTTGCTTCATTTAAATTAGACTCTTCACTCTCTCTCTTTTTTTTTTTTTTTTGGCTGCGTTGGGTCTTTGTTGCTGCGCACAGGCTTTCTGTAGTTGTGGGGAGTGGGGGCTACTCTTTGTTGCGGTGCACGGGCTTCTCATTGCAGTGGCTTCTCTTGTTGCAGAGCACGGGCTCTAGGTGCACGGGCTTCATTAGTTGTGGCATGCAAGCTTCAGTAGTTGTGGAGCGCGGGCTCTAGAGTGCAGGCTCAGTAGTTGTGGCATACGGGCTTAGTTGCTCTGTGGCATGTGGGATCTTCCCAGACCAGGGATCGAACTGTGTCTCCTGCATTGGCAGCAGATTCTTAACCACTGCGCCACCAGGGAAGTCCAGATTCTTCATTCTTAATGTCTCAGGAAAGACTTTTCTTTCAAGGCACTTGTACTTGGTAATTGTTTACTTATTTGTGAGATTACTTGTTTACTGACAGTCTCCCTCATAACGCTGTGAGCCCAATGAGGTCAGGAATCATATTTATTTTATTTGCTGTGGTGTCACCAGAACCTGTGACATTCAATTATTTAATTGAATAAAAATGAACAGAATATCTGAAAAACATTTTAAAAGCTGAATATGTTCTGATAAGCAGGATCTGATAACAGATAGTTAAAGGTTGAGCAAAATTTGGTAGCTGTTATCAGAGCATGAGGAGGTATCAGTTGTTATATTAATTCATGAAAATCAAGAGAAGTAATTGAATAATAGGAGAATGTGTGTGTATGTCTGTGTGCATACATATACATATAAAATTTGTATGTATGTGTATGAATATATAAGGGCAATAGAGTTAGAAGAAGGAGAGAAGGAGGGAAGGAAAAAAGGAAGGAAGGAAAGAAGGAGTAATGACAGGTTAAAGCAGTCACTGACCAGATATATCTACCCTTGCAAGTGTAACACAAAAATCCCCTAATCATCAATGAGTAATCAACCAGAATATACGTCATGTAGGAGCTCATAATAGAACAATAGACTCCGTGTATATAATATTGTCTACATTTGAAGATGCTGATTTCCAGTTCTCCAGGTATCCCTCCACAGGCAATTGTACCACAAATAGTCTTTAGACCCAGTACGCATATAGTCCACTGTTTATAAGCAGCCATATCAGATGTTCTTATAGACCCTATTTTTTCTCTTTACCTCATGGACTATAGAGAATCTCAAACATTTTTAAAGTTCCTTCGTCTCTTATTGCCATCCTCCAATTAGTCTGTTACTTGGGAGTTCTCAGCTGTGTTTGTAAAAGATACATAGAAAAGATCACTGAAATAGAGTTTCCCTCTCTCTGATGCTGCATTGCTGGGAGGAATATGGAACCATCTTTGATTTTCACTGAATCATACAGAGTTTCAGAGACAAACACAAGTTTTTGGTTTGGTGTCAGTCTAGTTGGTCCTAGATTCTAATAAAGATTTCAGATGTTTCTTCACTCTATTTGCATGCATGATGTATACATGTCCTCTTTAATCAGGATCACAAATAGCTACAGGGTGTTAACAACATATTACTTTCTTTGCTGCAAGCAGCATCTTGAACTCTGAGTCACTGACAACAGTCTAATCCTACTGACGCTAGCCGGCAGGGTGCAGGGTTTCTAAACGTCTTAGAGAAACAGTGTGTTTTTAAAGTTGTGCGTTTGCTGTTTATACTGATTTAAAAGCCTGCATAAATACTTATTGAGCACCTACTATCTTCTGGTGCTGGAAGCTCTAAGCTGTATGACCAGACCCCCTCTTCATGGGGCACCCAATCTAGTGGGCGAAGCAGATATGTGTAAGCAAATGGTTGCAAAGCAATGCGATGCTCAGTAAAAGTGCGATGCTCGGTAAGATGCTCGGCACAGTCAGTGGGAACTTGAAAGAGAAATTGATATTTTCCTGGGGGGCACTCTGAGAGGGAGGTGATGCTTGAGCTTAGGATGAGTTGGAATTTGACAAGTGGGTAAAGGGTGAAGGGCAGACCAGGCAGGAGACGATATTTGAGAGATGTCAGGGTCCAGGAAGTGGAGGACCTACTTTGGTCTGGGTTTTACACTTAGGGCTGTGGTTCTCAAAATGTGGTCTCAGACCACCACCATCACCATCACCTGGAAACTTCTTAGAAATGCAAATCGTTCGTCCTGGCCTCAGACTTACTGAGTCAGAAACTCTGGGAATGGAACCCCATGATGATCTGCATTTTAAGGGGTCCTCCAAATGAGTCTAATGTGTGCTCAAGATTGAGAACCACTGCTCTTGGTGATGAGGGGCCATGCATTTGTTTGAGTGGGGAAGTGGCTGGATGAGATCTAGATTTTTAGAAATGTATCTCTGGCCATGATGTGCAGGATGGATTTGAACTGGGAGAGGGTGTGGAGGTGAGTGGAAGCAGTGAGACCAGTTAGGGAGCTGTTGAGAGCATCAGTGAGATCCGTGATAAGGAATCCAGAGGGAGAATCTTGCTTTTGCTCTCAATAAGGTGCAGAGACTTTAAAGATGTATAGGTTATTGAGACGCTTCGCATCTCATTATCTAAATCAGTGGCAGAGGAGCCCTGAGGCTACTGAAGAATTACTACACGGGGCTTATGAATCCATGTACCTGCCTAGACTAAGTAAATCATGGAGCTCGTGCATATGAATGAACAGGCACATTCATTTAAAATAACTTCCAAGTTCTTATTAACTTTTTTGTTATTACGTATGTTTGCATCAGATACTAAAATATGGCTAGCATTCTATAGGGGATCCCAGTGATTTTGGAAATATTGTAGAGAGTCCTCATTGTTGAAAAAATTCACAACCCCAGACCTAGATAGGGTGTCTTGAGTGCTATTCTACTATAATTATTGGCCATGGAGGCCTGGTACAGCATTTGAAATTCACCCAGACATGGACATCTTAATATAGTTTTGCTTCTCCGATATTTCTTTCTCTTTATGGGGTTGAGTCTGTAAGCCTGGCACTCAAAAGACTGTTTAGTTCCTCTTAGTGCTTTCCATACGATTAGGGTACTGGCCGCCATGTAAGTGACGATTCTTACCTTAGAGCTTTGCAGTCTAAAAAAACCCAAATCTCCCAAAGGTATGATTAGTCAAAAGATTAATTTATAACCTATAAATATATAATTTATTAATTTCATAACCTAATTATAAGTTCTTTTTACAGAGAATATATCTCTTTATTAAAACAAATAATAAACATTAAAAAAGCAAACAAGATAGCCCCACAGAGCAAATTACTATAAAAAAATACATACCTAAGTACATTTGCTACATTTCTCATCCATCCTTGAATCTTATCAGCCACTGTTAATCTCTGTTTTATTCTTAAAACTCTGTAGAAAACTTCTTTTTCAGTCATTGGAATCCTTATACTTCCAATCAAAGCTTCTGGCTGTTCTGTCTGATTAGCACCATAGCTGTCATCAAAGCTCCTGGCTCTCAGAATCAGAATCTAGGATGGGATCTGCTTGTAGGTCTGGTAGGATTCATTAAAGAAATGGACTTTTCCGTTCAGGTGGCCCCTCTGCTCTCGCCTACCAACTGCGAGTTTAAGACCATAGGGTCCATCTCACATTTTATTAAAAATCTAAAAGACTCACCCTCAGCTTCTTCAGTGGAGACGGGGATGACTCTCAGCAGCAGAGCCCTGCCTCTGACTGCTTACTGCTGCACCCGCTAAAGCGCCACATCTCCTCAAGCTTTGACTTACACCATCTCTCTCTCCATGTAACAACAATTAAAAAAAAAATTTAAAGGCATGTAGAAGGTGTCTATATCAGCATAATATTTACTTTATATGATGTTTATATTAGGGCTCTCCAGAGAGACACAACCAATAGGATGTATACACACACACATACACATACACATACACAGGCATATGCATATACATACACATATACATATACAGTGAGATTTTTAAGGAATTGCCTCGTGTGATTTTGGAGGCTGTGAAGGATGGGCTAACAGACTAGAGACTGATGGAACAGCTGATTTTGTAGCTTGAGTTCAAAAGCAGTCTGGAGACAGAACTACCTCTTCCTTGGAGTACCTCAGTCTTTTTTTTTTTTTTTAATAGACGTTATTTTTAGAGCAACTTAAGTTTACAGCAAAATTTAGAGAAATAGAGATTTCCCACATACACCCTGTGCCCATACATGCATAGCCTCCCCAGTTATCAACATGCCCCAGCAGAGCTGTACATTTGTTACAGTTGATGAACCTGCACTGAAACATCATCAACACTCAAAAGTCCATCAGCAAGCACGCCAGCTGGTCATGGTTCTTTACCTGGTGGGTGATCTAAACCTTCATTCCTGAAGGGTCTGGGCCATTATTAGTCCTGCAAGAGTTGGGTTGATGTGGTTTTCCATCACTGTACCTGGTAATACCAAGAGAAACTCTTCGGGGTCTCCTGTATCCCATACATACTCTTCCTTACCTACATTGTGGGGTAGCAGTCCAATTCCCTCTTGGTAATCAGGATCAATCACCCCAGCCAGCACAGTCACTCCCATCTTTGCCTGTTGATTCAGAGGCATGAGAAGCCCAAAGTGCCTGGGTGGTAGTCTTAACTTTCAGTTCACTGGAAGCATTGTTGTGTTTCCTGGTAAAAGAATCTCTCCCTGGAATTAAGACTTCTAGGCCAGCGAGAATAAGATCTTGGGACAAGAAACAAAAATTTTGCTAGTGGGTCACTAGGGATAATAGTGACTGGTGTCATTCTCATTTCCACCCCTTGATTCCCAGAGTTGTGAATCCTGGCTATGGGAGAAATAGCACCATATACTGAACTCTGACTCAGAGCATATACAGCTTTCTGGAAAACCTTGCCCTAGCCCTCCCTACAAGTTACAGCCCAGCTGATGCTGTAACTGAGTCTTCAAAAGGCCATCACACCTTTCTGTCAAGCCAGCTGCTTTAGGATGGTGGGGAATATGGTAAGATCAGTGTATTCCAATGGGAATGAGCCCACTGGCACACTTCACTTGCTGTGAAGCAAGTTCCTTGATCAGAAGCAATGCTATATGGAGTACCATGACAGTGGATGAGGCATTCTGTAAGTCCACAGATGGTAATTTCAGCAGAAGCAGTGTGTGTAGAGAAGGCAAATCTGTATCCAGAGTGTCTATTTCAGTAAGAACAAAACATTGCCCCTTCCATGATGGAAGTGGTCCCGTGTAATTAACCAGGTAGTTGGTTGATCACCCCAGGCAATGATGCCATATCAGGGACTCAGTATTATTCTCTGCTGCTGGCAGATTGGACACTCAGCAGTGGCAGCAACCAAGTTGACCTTGGTGAATATAAGTCCATGTTGCTGAGCCCATGCATAACCTCTATCCCAGCCACTATGGCCACTTTGTTCATGAGTCCACTGGGCAATAACAGCGCTGGCAGGGGGAAAGAGGCTGACTGGTATCTACAGAACAGGTCATCCTATCCACTTGATTATTAAAATCCTCCTCTTCTGGGGTCACCATTTGGCGAGCATTCACATGGGACACAGATATCTTCACATTTTTTTCACATTCAGAGAGGTCTGTCCACATATGTCTTCTCTAGACCTCCTTGTCACCAGTTTTCCAGTCGTGTTCCTTCCAAGTCAAACCACAGACCTCACATGGCCATAGACTGTGAATTGTTATCTAATTGCTATCTAATCTGGCCATTTCTCCTAACAAGCAAAATGAACAATCAGGTGCACTGCTCAAAATTCTACCCACCGGGAGGATTTCACTTCACCACTGTCCTTCAGTGATATCCCAGAAAGGGTTGTAGTGCTGTAGCTGTGCACTTTGGGGTGGTGGCTGCATATCACACAGGACTATTGTAAACAAGGCTCAAGTTTTCTCTTTCTCCAAGTGATCATATGGAACTCCCTATGAGGTTATAGGTGCAGGCTGGGAGAGAGAAGGTACTATAGCAGGAGTGGGAACCCAGAAAAGAGTTGATGCTACAGTTTGCCTCAAAAGGCAGTCTTCTGGCAGAATTCTCTGTTCTAAGGGGGTAGTCAGGGTTTTTCAGTTAAGGCCTTAGACTGATTTGATGAGGCCCACCCACATTATGGGGGGCAATCTGCTTTACTCAACATCTACTGATTTAAATGTTAATCCCATCTGAAAAATACCTTCACAGAAATATTTAGAATAATATTTGACCAAATATCTGGGTTCTGTAGCCTAGCCGAGTTGACACATGAAATTAACCATCATAATGTTCTTTCCTAATAGGAAAAAGCCTGTCCTCCCTCCCTTCCCCCTCCCTCTTTTCTTTCCTTCTTTATTTCTCTCCTTTTTCTTTCTACAAACACTTTCTAAGAGCCCACTAGATTCCTTATCCTAGAAGCCTACTGATGAAGTTGAGCTGTCTCCTTGGTAACCATCTCTAACCCAGAATGGAATACAAACTGCTTTCTGAAGCAGACTATCTTCTTTAGAGGGATCATATATCCCTTTCCAATTTTAAACCATAACTTACAGGAGCACGATTTTACTATCTCTTTTAAACAGAAAAATAAACAATTTTACAAAGAGATTAGCGACTGATGCCACTGTTTAGCTGGTGGATGCCCTAATTTAGATGCTGCTGATTGAGAATTTGTCATGATTTGGTCAGAGATCAGCTCAGAGATTACTTCTGTATTACAAAGTGTATAATGGAAATGAGTGGTTTAAAAATATTTCAGAGGAAACTATTAAACCCAATTTACAGTATAAACTGTTTTCAAGCTGTTTAGGTGGTTGAATATATAATTAATGAAACATGTAAGTTATACTACATTTTAAAATAGATTTATTAAAGCAGGTCCAAAGATGTCTTATTTGTCAAAACAAACTTGAAAGGACTATGTTAAGTCTACTTTGAATTCTGTGTCACTCATAAACTTATTTATCATGAGGGCTGCTTTTCTAGAAATGGGACTGCCTCCCAAACCAGTACTGGAGTCGACTGGGGAAGCCCCATCCCTATGGAGTTATATGCTCAGCATCTCACATTGCTATGCTGCCAACTCATGTCTATTCTTTCCAAATCCCCATAAAGGGCACAAGCCTCCCCCCATGGTTCCGTACCCACTTCCCCACCCCACCCCACCCCCAGCCTGCAGGGATGTTCATGATGTCCTTCACAGCATCAAAAGTTTCCACCAGTCCCAATCATCTGTTGATCTTTACTCTTGTTTCCTCAACTATTTCCATGAAGGTATACCAAGTTATTGTAAAATTAATATTTAAAATCCCTGGTGATACTCTTCCCTTAAAATCAAGTCGAGTCTTATCACACGTACACATTGCCAGTCATTGACGGGTTCAAAACTACCCAGAACACAAAATTAAGTGTCGAAAAGAGAGGCCATCCTAAACTAAGCAACACATTACAAAACCCATTTAAGTGGCATAGCAGAAAGCTGATTGGTTGAGAGTATATGCTTCATAGTACAGTAATGCTTATTGGACAGCAGCATACAGCAGAGTCTGTCACATTCTGTCTCATTGGCTGAGAACACCCGATCTCCTCAGCTCCGGGAAAACAGACATTGCAGTAGACTATAATGAATCGTATGTGAAGATGCATATTTCCTTTCTTTAAATTATGAATATGGAATCATTTCAGAGACAAGTAGCTTTATAACAAATTATTGCTGCAAAAGGTAATACTAAATGTAGTGTACATGTAATTGAAAAATTACTTTGTATTAAAATATATCATCTTTGGGACTTCCCTGGCCTTCCGGTGGTTAAGACTCTTCGCTTCCACTGCAGGAAGCATGGGTTCCATCCCTGGTCGGGGAATTAAGATCCCGCATGGCCTGTGGCACAGCCGAAAAAGAAAACCAAATCATCTTTAATGGAGACTTTTCGTGATTTCAGACCTAGTGTCTCCCTGTGCCAAATTATCCCAATATTTACAAAAGAAGACGATACCTATTTTTGAGCAAAAGCAAATTGACCACTTGTGTCAAATTTTCTCAACTTATGGGGTATTTTTGTCATGCCTACTATTATGTACTTAGAAATTCCTAGTGCCTCATGGCATGTCCACCTGCTTTTGTAAATAAAATTTTATTATAACACAGCCACACTCATTCTTTAGATCTTGGTCATGGTGGCTTTCACACTGTAAGAACACAGTTGAACACGGAATTCCCTGGACGTCCAGTGATTAGGAGTCTGTACTGTCACTGCCCTGGCCTGGGTTCAATCCCTGGTCAGGGAAATAAGATTCCACAAGCTGTGGAGAGAGGCCAAAAATGCCAGAGATCATTTAGTCCTGACAACCTGAAATATGTACTATCTGTGCCTTGTAGAGTTTGTGACCCTCTGCTATAGACACTCATAATATTTTTGTCCTTTTAGGCAGTTAGAAGGGATTTTCTGGACTTAAAGGATAAATTAGCATAGACTACTTACCTCTATTTCTGTAAATCTTCAAAAATAAACTACACCACCATCCATCTTGAATGTTTTACAGAAAAAATTACATAGAGAAGCTCTGTGTCTTTATTCCCGTCTTACTCCTAGGTTCTTCATGACATTTTTTTCCCTTAAATTCCATATGTATGTGTTAGCATACGGTATTTGTCTTTCTCTTTCTAACTTACTTCACTCTGTATGACAGACTCAGCTACGAGCTTTCAGGTCTCCATCAGTGACCCAGGAATGCGTATGGGCCAATGTAAACTTGACCAGGCACTCCCTGAGGGCAGGACGCCAACATTCCTTGAATGAATTGAATTCTTTCTATCTTTTTTTTTTTCCTCCTTTGATTTCTTCTCAAGAGCTGTCCCCCTCCCATGTAGTTTTTGGTCAAATGTACCTTCAAGTATATGGAATTATATGGCTAATTTGTTACTATGCCATGAATTGTCATATTTCCTGTTGATCAATGTTATCAGTTTTCCCCCTTTTTAATGATCTGGTTGAAAACTGCTCTCTTTGATTTAATTTTTTTTTTAATTCAGAAGAGAGAGATTAAGAAATGGTACTAGGTTAAGAAATGGAAAAAAACTTCATTGGGATATAGATGTTTGTTCTTTCTTCCTCTCCCTCTCTCTCTCTCTCTCTCTCTCTGTGTTTGTCATATTTAAAGTATATTTGTGTTAAATACTCTTCAACCGACTTAAAATATGTCCATAATTTATATAATCCACCCACCAAGTGGCCAAGAATCAAATCCATATACACTCATCCTCTTCAAATGCAGAAACAACATACTTGCATATTCCACAAGCTGGTATTGGATATAGGGAGTTGATCTTTCTAATTAACAGAAAGTCCAGTGCCCAAGAGAGAAGCTGAGCGTGAACCTGGCCTCTCTTGGTTCACTGTTGGCAGGATATAGGAGTGGAATGGTGATTTTAAGGCATGCATATATCCATCACCTCTGTCTTGCCCATGGTAGACATTACTAATCAACCACTACATTCCTTCCTGCTGAGCACAGGCTCAGAAACTTTCTAACTGTAACCCCCCTCTAGGACACTATCAAATGATTAGAGTTTGCATACAAGGTAAACCTATATAACATCTCTGGTATACAAGGTAGAGTTTAGAGTCCAAGACTGTGGTTAAAAGATAAGAAGCTGCTTATAGGCTATTGATATACAATAAAATATCCTTCATGGCCACCTGAAGATAGTCTTAAGAAGAAGGGTAGGGGTAAAGGAGAGGTATTTGTCATGAGGCAGGTGAAGAACGAGCAGCATTAAAACCAGATAAAGGCCTTTAAATCTTTATTGAACAATTTCCAAGAGTATAAACCTCTGAGCTCTTAGGAATTTTTCTTCCCATTTTTTCTAAACCTTTTTACTAGAATTTTCCATTTTCAAATCCCTTACTGGACTTTAAACTACAGAATTTAAAAATAATGGAACCTCTTCTGAATAAAGGAATCATCCTCTCCATTAATGAGCTATCGATGTCTCATGAATTAGTTTTACAAATCTGTTTATACAACAATTTGTTCCCCTGCATATGTAACCCTTCTAGGCATTGTGCCTACACTATTGCTTTGTTTGGTTTGGGTGTTGTTTTTTAATTACAAAGGACGTCTAAATGAATATCGGCCTTGCTACTCTGAAGTTCATTTTCTGCTTATTGACTTCTCAGTGTATGAGCAAAACAACATTTATTTTCCTATCAACTTAGCTATTCATATAATGTGACTCACTTTAGGTCTTCTTTCCCAGAGTATATTGCTCCACCTTTTTTTGTTGTTGGGTTTTTTGCTCTTTTCTTTTTAAACAAAGAATCCATTCTACAAAGAAAATGGAATATACTATTAGCTGCCATTCTTATTCATTTTAAAGGAAACAGTGCTATTTTGTAGCAATAACTCACCTACCCAGAGGTCATTTTTCCAATAATGTCAGTCACTGAGAACACAGCTCAAAGAAAAAGGCCTCTGAGAAGTTAAAATAAACACCATAGATCTCATTCGCTAAGCTCATGAATTTGATTTCCATCCTTTTACTCTGTCATTCAGCAACTGTCTTTTCCCATTTTAGACATGATCCTAATAAACCTGGTTACCTGGTTTCTTAGCCCACAGAAGATTAGAAACAACTAATTCAAAAAAGATCAAGAGGCTTCTAGAAATTGACATGATGGCTGGTGACAAAGGAAAAGATAGAAAAAGACCCAGACTCAGTAATTCAAAAATTACAGCACGGGAGAGGGATAAATTAAGAGATTGAGACTGGCATATAGGGCTTCCCTGGTGGCGCAGTGGTTGAGAGTCCGCCTGCGGATGCAGGGGACGCGGGTTCGTGCCCCGGTCTGGGAAGATCCCACATGCCGCGGAGCGGCTGGGCCCGTGAGCCATGGCCGTTGAGCCTGCGCGTCTGGAGCCTGTGTTCCACAACGGGAGCGGCCACAACAGTGAGAGGCCCACGTACCGCAAAAAAAAAAAAAAAAAAAAAGATTGGCATATACACACTACTATATATAAAATAAATAACTCATAAGAACCTACTATAGAGCACAGGGAACTCTACTCAGTACTCTGTAATGACCTATATGGGAATAGAATCTAAAAAAGAGTGGATATATGTATATGTATAACTGATTCACTTTGCTGTACAGCAGGAACTAACACAACATTGTAAATCAACTATACTCCTATAAAAATACGTTTAAAAAAATTACAGCAATGAGGAACCAGTTTGTGTCTGGTCAAATAGCTCTACATTCTGCAGCAGTCTCCATTACCCTAGAAATTGTGTTCCTAACTACATCTTTTTTAATTTATTTTTATTTTTGTCTGCGTTGGGTCTTCATTGCTGCGTGCGGGCTTACTCTAGTTGCAGCGAGCGGGGGGCTACTCTTCCTTGTGGTGCACCGGCTTCTCACTGCAGTGGCCTCTCTTGTTGAGGATCACAAGCCCTAGGGCACGCGGGCTTCAGTAGTTGAGGCGCATGGGCTCAGTAGCTGTGGCTTGCGGTCTCCAGAGCACAGGCTCAGTAGTTGTGGCACATGGGCTTAGTTGCTCCGTGGCATGTGGGATCTTCCCGGATCAGGGCTTGAACCAGTGTCCCCTGCATTGGCAGGCGGATTCTTAACCAATGTGCCACCAGGGAAGCCCCCTAACTACATCTTTAAGTCATCAACTTGATTTCATGTTCAGTATTTTCCATTTAAGATGAGGTGGGTATACAACATACTTTAGGAGACTTTTGGATGATGAGATGATATGGTAAAATGGAAAGAGGACAGGCTTTGGAGTAAAACAGATCTTTCTGCTTCCTGCAGTTTAACTGAGGTCTATACATGGGGTAGGGAAACTGGGTGCTTGCACTGGGCTCAGAGTTGAAGTTGGGAAGAGGGAGTGTAGGAAACATTTCACCTCATTCCCCTTTTCTGAATATTATTAGAATGTTTTTTTCAAAATGGACTCTTTTTTTAGAGCAGTTTAAGTTTCACAGCAAAACTGAGGGGAAGGAACAGAGGTATGCCATATGGCCCCTGCCCCACGCCCCCCACCCCCCGGCATGCACAGTCTCCCCTGTTATCCACATCCCCCATCAGAGTGGGACATTTGTTACAACTGATGAACCTACATTGACACACTCTTGCCATCGAAAGTCCATACTTCCCATTAGGATTCACTCTACTTGTTGGTTTGGACAAATATAGAAGGACATGTGTCCATCATTATGGTATCATAGAGAGTAGCTTCCCTGCCCTAAAAATCCTCCGTGCTGTGACCCAGTCTCTGGCAACAACTGATCTTTTGACTGTCTCCATAGTTTTGCCTTTTTCAGAATGTCATATAGTCTGTAGCCTTTTCAGACTGACTTCTTTCACTTAGTCATATGCATTTAAGGTTCCTCCATGTCTTTTCATGGATCAATAGCTCATTTCTTTTTAGTGCTGAATATCATCCCATCGTCTCAATGCACCACAGTTTCTTTATCCATTCACCTACTGAAGGATATCTTGGTTACTTCTAGGTTTTGGCAACTATGAATACAGCTGTTTATAAACATCTATGACAAGTTTCTGTGAGGATAAAGGTTTCTATTCCTTTGGATAAATACCAAGGAGCACAACTGTTGGATCATATGATAGGAGCCAAACTGTCTTCCAAAGTGGCTGTACCACTTTGCATTCCCACCAGCAGTGAATGAGAATTCCTTTTGTTCCACATCCTCACCAGCACTTGGTGTTGTCAGTTCCAATTTTGCTGTTTTACTAGGTGTAGAGTGATATCTCATTGTTTTAACTTGCATTTCCCTGATAACATATGATATGGAGCCAGTTTGGGAAATTTTAAAGTGAACTGTAAATGCAGTCCTGCTCTCCGCCTTCTCATCACGTAAAGTTCTTCCCCAGACTATAAAGATGTCTATTTATTCATTCATTCATTCACTCAGCTTTCAGCAAATACAGTGTGCCTACTACATACCAGGCACTGCACTAATTGCTGGGGATACAGTAGTAAAAGTAACTGGTTGTTAAAAAAAAGAAGAAGGGGGCTTCCCTGGTGGCGCAGTAGTTGAGAGTCCGCCTGCCGATGCAGGGGACACGGGTTCGTGCCCCGGTCCGGGAAGATCCCATGTGTCGCGGAGCGGCTGGGCCCGTGAGCCATGGCTGCTGAGCCTGCGCGTCTGGAGCCTGTGCTCCGCAACGGGAGAGGCCACAACAGTGAGAGGCCCGTGTACTGCAAAAAAAAAAAAAAAAAAAGAAGAAGAAGAAAAAGAAGAAGACGATCAGGAATGTCTCCTGTTCTACCACCAAAATCCTGGAAAATTTGGAAGCTCCCCACTATGAAACTTGGCACACGTCAAATTTGAGTTGACATTAAATTGGGTCAACATTTAGTGGTGACAGAGGCAATCAGGGTTAATGTCGAGTTTTATTTCCCCCAAACATAGAGAATTAACTGAACGAAGCAAGATATGGGAAGAGAGGCCTTAATCCTGCGTGGGCAAATCAATAAGCAGAAGACTCCTCTTGCACTCAGCTGTCAGTCATTGGTGTGGCATCAGCCCCTGCAAAGACCTCACAGATGGGATCCACAAGAGAGAAAGTCCTCCTTACTGAAAGGGGACACCCCCTGGTTTTGACAAGTGGTCTCTTGTTTACCAGCCTAACGTTAGAGCACGTCTTCACACTAGGCTAGATTTCTACCATATCTTCAGGCATTGAAAAGAATCCATCATTTATATTTGCATTGAAGATTTCATCTGAGATCATGTTTGAAAGTTGGATTTATATGTTGTAGTTACTGGAGAAGTTACTATGACTTTATTTATAAAATGGTGTTTACTACTTTAAAGACTCAATAAAATACGAAAGAAAAGGTATTTTAACTGGGGGCATAAAGAAAGGGGGTCAAAGTTAGGTGACTTACCGAGTGCCTGGTCACAGCTGTGCTCCAGCATAGAAAAATAGTTAGTCTCTTAGGGAGGGTGGGAGGGAGGGAGACAAAGAGGGAAGAGATATGGGAACATATATATATGTATAACTGACTCACTCTGTTATAAAGCAGAAACTAACACACCATTGTAAAGCAATTATACCCCAATAAAGATGTTAAAAAAAAAATATTAAAAAAAAAAAAGAAAAAAAAAATGGATAGAACTGTAAGCCATATGTGGTTGGTGTGAGCATTAAATGACTGTTGAAAGGCAAAAAAAAAAAAAAGAAAAAGAAAAATAGTTAGTCTCACATGACCTTAGAATTTATTTTTTTCTTTTTGTTGATTTTGGCCTTGGCACGTGTTGGAAATATGATTTCAAAGCCCATGGGAATTCTCAAGCAATCACCTGCTTCATTTTACTGACCAGGAAATTGAAGCTCAAAGAGGTTAAATGATGGTTATGTTTGTCTCTTGTGTTGGTAGCAGGAAGTTTGCTGGATACAGACACAGGGGAAAGGCACAGATGTTGCTTTCTTCTCAGAAAAGTCTCTCAGATGTGGTTGGACCTAGAGACTGTCATACAGAGTGAACTAAGTAAGAAAGAGAAAAACTAATATTGTATATTAACGCATGTAGGTGGAATCTAGAAAAATGGAACAGATGAATCAGTTTGCAAGGCAGCAATAGAGACACAGATGTAGAGACCAAACGTATGGACACCAAGGGGGGAAACTCGGGGGTTGGGGGCATGAACTGGGAGATTGGGATTGACATGTATACACTAATATGAATAAAACAGATAACTAATAAGAACCTGCTGTATAAAAAATAAATACAATAAAATTAAAAAAAAAAGAAAAGTCTCTCAGGCAGAACAACATCTAGAACATTCTATTTGGAATATCTTCTATAGTTATCGAGAGTTTCATAAACAAGTCAGAGGTACATTTGTACAAGGAATTATTGATCATTTATTGCCACGTTCTTTTATCTGCAGTGCCTAGGTTAGCTTTTTGCTGCTAAATTGGAAGGCAGTTAACATCAGTTTCAACTTTTTGCCTCTTTTACTTTATTCTAAGTGAGCCAACACAAAATGTCCATGGTTGTTCTTTTCAATCTCACAGCTTCCTTCTGTACCACTTTGCTGTAGCAGGAGGACACACACTTGCTGTTTATCTAAGGAAATTGTAAATGTGTGTGTGTGTGTGTGTGTGTGTGTGTGTGTGTGTAACAGCCAGTGGTCTAAAGAATTTTATTACCCAGTTTAACAACTCAGGTAATGGGATTTTACATTGCAAGTTTTTTTCTTCTATATGATGAAGAAACGATTGGCCTTTTAATTTAAAGTCTTCTCTCAAAAAGGTTGCCTCAGCTACAATAAATTCTGGATAAAAATGTTTCTGCTAATTCATTTTTCACTGAGCCAACCAGTCTGCCAACCAAGCTGCTTCTTTATTTGAATTCAAATTGATAGTGAAATATTTTAAAGCAATCTATTTGTGGTTTCTTTTCCTTTTAAACTTTTTTTTTGTGATTTAAAATCCAATATTGCACAGAGTGTAATTATCTCATTCAACAAATATTTGCTATAACTTTGGAGTTAAATTGCACTATTTTACAAGCAGAAGGTAAATAAAACTGCACTGAACCAAGTAAGGAAATCCTAGACTCTGATGGACTGTATGGCTATGAAAAAAGCACTTCACCTCACAAGGCCTCATTTTTCCTGTTTATAAAAGAATAGGATTGGACTAGAGGATCTTTAATGTCTCTTCCAGTCCGAGATGTCATGTTTCTATATACTTGGCCAAGAAATATAGACGTCTTATCTAGTCCCAAGGCTGATTCAAATGGCATCTACATGTGAATGATTTCCCACTCTTTATCTGTGCTGAACTTCTCTCTGCAAAGCTAGAGGCGTGTACCAAAGTATTAGTTTGCTACGTCCATTTGGATGGTGAGTGCACATCTCTAATTTAACGTGGCCAAAGCAGAATTCCCAATCCACCCCACTGACCTCCAAATGAGCTTTCCCTTAGTTTTCCCAAATCAGTGGGATGGCTTTACTGCCCACCTAGTTGCTATGCCAGAAATCTAGGATTTTTCTCTGTCTCTCATTTTGCACTCATATCGAGCTGTTGCCAAGCTCTGTAGACTCTACCTTCAAAAGCAATCCTGGGGGCTTCCTTGGTGGTGCAGTGGTTGAGAGTCCGCCTGCCGATGCAGGGGACACGGGTTTGTGCCCCGGTCCGGGAGGATCCCACATGCCGCGGAGCAACTAAGCCTGTGCGCCATGGCCACTGAGCCTGCGCTCCGCAACGGGAGAGGCCACAACAGTGAGAGGCTCGCATACCGCAAAAAAAAAAAAAAAAAAAGGAATCCTGAGTCTTTCCATTCCTGTTCATCTCCACTCGCATCATCCTCATCCAAGTCCTCACCATCCCTCTCGTGGACCAGTGCAATCACAGCCCAACTTGTTTCTCCATTTCAATCTTACCTCTCTGCAAACTGCTTCTTTCCACACAAAAGCTAAAGTGAGCTTTTAAAAATATAAATCAGGGCTTCTCTGGTGACGCAGTGGTTGAGAGTCCCCCTGCCGATGCAGGGGACGCGGGTTCATGCCCCAGTCCGGGAGGATCCCACATGCCGCGGAGCGGCTGGGCCCGTGAGCCATGGCCGCTGAGCCTGCGCGTCCGGAGCCTGTGCTCTGCAACGGGAGAGGCCACAACAGTGAGAGGCCCGCGTGCGGCGGCCCATGGAGATGGGGGACTGATGTAAATATATATATATATATATATATATATATAAATCTGACCCTGTTCCTCTCCTACTTAAAGCTTTTCAGTAGCTTCTTACCATGTTTAGGATAAATCTGAACTCCTTACTCTGACTTATTATAAAGCTCTGAAGGATCTGGACAGTCTCTGTCCACTGCCTCGTTTCTTTCACTTTCAACTTCCCCCATTTATACTCAGGTCACTCTGACCTTCTTTCTTTTCCTTGAACATTAGTCAGCATTCTCCAGAGAGAATCAATAGCATCTTTATATTTACATACATAAAGAGATTTATTATAAGGAACTGGCTCACATGACTATGGAGGCTGAGAAGTCCCAACATCTACCATCTGCAAACTGGAAACTCAGAAGACCTAGTGATGTGGGTTGTCGTCTGAATCTGAAGACCTGAGCACCAGGAGAGCTGATGATATGAGTCCAAGTCTGAAGGCCTAAGAGCCCGGGGTGCTAATGATAAATCCCAGTCCTAGAGCAAGAGAAGACCAATGGTCCAGCTCAAGCAGTCAAGCAGAGAGAGTGAATTCTCCCTTCCTCCACCTTTTTGTTCTATTCAGGCCCTCAATGGATTGGGTGATGCCCACCCACACCGGGGAGGACAATCTTGTTTACTCAGCCTATGGATTCAAATGCTAACCTCACCTGGAAGCACCGCCACAGACACACCCAGAAATCATGTTAAAAAAAATATCTGAGCAACTAAATATACCATGACCCAGTTAAGTTGACACAGAAATTTAACCATCACATGTGTCAACCTCATTCCACTCTTAAAGACCTTGTGCTAGTTCTCCCTTCTGCCTCAAATCCTGTTTCATACTCACATGGCTGATTCCTTCTTGTCATTCAGTTATCACCTTGTCACCTTCTTCCCCCAAAACCCTTCCCTAACCATCCAACGTAAAGTATCTCCCTAAGTTACTATTTATCAGGTCACTCTTTTAATTATCAGCAGCATACTCATGACTTTCCGAGAGTTTTCTTGCTGTTTATTTGTTTATTTTTTGCTGTCTTTCTCCCATAAAATGCAAGTTTCATAAGTACAGAGACCTTATCTTGACCACCAAAAGAGCCTTAGCACAAGAATAGTGCTGGCACATAATAGGATCTCAAATACTTGTTGAATGAAGGAAATCCCTCAGAACCCTAAGAAACCTAGATGTTGTTAACCAGATGGTGATGTTTGTCCCCTTAGATATTTGCTCACAAGTAGATGTCTTTGTGATTTGGGAAAGAAGCTTCTGCCTTACACATATATTATAAATATCTGGAGATCTCTGAAGGATTTATCTAATAGAGGTGGTCACAAAAAGTGATAGAAGCCCCATATGAAGTACCATAAGACTGAAAACCAAGAGAAAAAATAAGCAATAGAAATAGGCCTATAAGTAACCCAGACATTGGAAATAGCAGATAAGAGCTTTAAAATAACTATGATTACTACATTCAGGAAAATAAAAGAAAATTTTACTAGAGAGGAATCTATTTAAAAAGAATAAAATAAAAATTTTAGAGTTGAAAAGCCTGCTATCTGTTGTTAAGAGCCCATTAAATGGGTTTAATGGTTGATTAGGTACAAAAGAACAAAACTTAGTGACTGAAAGACAAGTTAATAGAAAATGTTCAACTGAAGCACAGACAAATGAATGAGAAAAAAAACCAACAACAGAAAAGAGGGTAAAAGATATGTGAGATACAGTGAAAAGGTCTAACACGTAGGTAATCAGAGACTTGAAGAAGAAGGGAATAGGACAGAAAAAATATTTGAAGGGTATTGGCCAAATATTTGCCAAAACTGATGCAAACCATCAACCTCCAGATTCAAGAAGGTCATTGAACCCCAAGTTGGATAAATACAAAGAAATCACACTTGGGGACATCATAGTAAACTGCTGAAAACTGAAAACCAGAGACGGAGGGAAAAAAATTCATTAAAATCAGCCAGAATTGTGAAGCTGGCAACGAAGTTGTAAAGGGCCTAAATAACCCAGACACTGGAGAGTTTGTCCTTGGATAATCTAGGACACAATGTGAATCCATTTTAGTTAGAGCTATCCTATAATTTTATTTATTATAATATGTTTGAAAAATAAATTGTATATTGCCACACATTGGATTCATCGTTATTGCCTACTACTCAACATATTTTTCATTCATTCATTCATTCACTCTTGCATTTAACATTCTTGAAGATATTTATCCAAACACTTTCTATGTGCCAGCCCATGGGTTATGCACTTGTGATATGGTAGCAAACAAGAGAAATGTAGTTGTTGCCTTCTTGGCACTGCTCCACGTGCTTTTAAAAAATTATCTCATTTATGATTCCCGTCCATTCTACAAAAATGCCCATTTTACAAATGTAGAAATGTAAATCCAGAGGTATTAAATACATTTAGCATGGTTACGGAGCCTGTAATCAACAGAGTGGTGATTCAAACCCAGATGTATCAGACATCAAAGCTCACATTCTCTCTCTTGAACCATATTGTCTCCACGGAAAGCATTCACATTTCCCCTTTTTTTTTTTTTTTTTTTTTGCGGTATGCGGGCCTCTCACTGTTGTGGCCTCTCCCGTTGCGGAGCACAGGCTCCGGACACACAGGCTCAGCAGCTCACGGGCCCAGCTGCTCCGCGGCATGTGGGATCCTCCCGGACCGGGGCACGAACTCGCGTCCCCTGCATCGGCAGGCGGACTCCCAACCACTGCGCCACCAGGGAAGCCCCACATTTCCCTTTTGTTTATCTAAGCCCTACAGATCCTGTCAAGTGCAACTGAAATCCTTCTTCCTCTATGAAATCTTCTTTGATTAAAGCCATTGACTCTCTACCACACAAATTAGCACTGAACTCTACACGGTCGTGTTGAAAGGTACATCATGTAAGTTTGTATAGTCATCTCAAAGTCTTGAAACTCTGGGGCAAGGATGAGGTTTTACATTCTTCTGGGTTCTTTGTACCCAGCACAATGCTAAGCATCATGGTCTATTTGCAACTTAATTGGACTCTAAATTTCATCCATTTATTCTAACTTCTGGATTAAGATTGAACCAAAAGAAGGGGGAGAATATTTTGATGACCCCCACAAGGATCTTTTTCATCTGAGGGACATAAGGTCCACAATTCCCTTGAAATTGTTGCCGTATTTATATATCTTTGTGTATGTATGCAATTGCTTCAAATTCTCGAAGGAGCGTGAACGACATCCACAAAAGGTTAAGAACCATTCAAAGCAGTCCTAGTGGTCCACACCTTAATGCCCCATCTTAAGTTGCTCCACATCATTTTTATCTAGAAAATTAGAATTTACGTTTTTATAAGGCATCACAGGTCAGTTCCCCCTTGACATCCATTCCTGAGACCTGGCAGAGAAAAAGTGCCTGTTTTCACTTTGGAACAAGAACACAGCAACAACAAAGTTCAATCCTAATCATTCCGAGGCAATTATGAGAAGTAAGACACGCACCACTACATTTCTGACAGGCTTTTACAATCCACTTTTATTATTCAGCTCTTACTAAGATGCTAATCCCCTGGGAGGAAAAAAAAAAAATCTCTGTATGGGTTCTTTAGCACAAATAAACATCTTAAAGGAAACGTGAAATAAAAACCACGTTGACATAATCTCAAAGATACAGTAGGAGAAGGAATGACCAGACCCCTGTCTTGCCATTGAGAAGGGGAGGGGTGGGGAGAATAAGGAGCTTATATAAAGTAGGGTGAGCTGAATTGGGAAGTGGGAAGGTAGGGAGACACATCTTCTTAAATCCATGAGCTGTGTGACGATAGTAAGGGTAAGCCAGCAAGGAGAGTTGAGACCGGGATTATCTGGAGACGTACATCCATGATTTTTGGAGCAATGTTAGAACACTTCCACCCAAATAAATTGATGTTCCTATTTTGCCATTGGCAAAGGCAAACCCCACCACACGGTCTAGCCTATAAAACCACCTGCCAATAAAAAAGTATAAAGCACATCATGAGATTTTACACTTATAACTACCAAGAAGTGATGAGCTTTCCATTTTTTAATTTTCTGTGGCAACACCAGTAGAATTGCCCTTGGAATTTTGTTCTAGAAATTAAAATAATGGATTATATAGAGCCTTGGCTTACATCAGTGGGTTGGACTAAATCAGCGCTTCTAAAGGTTCTCACTTCTACTAAATGCTTATGAAATGGAAACATTGCCCAAAGGAATAAATTTGGGGCTCCTGTTTGTAGTACTAACTTTGGTTTTTGGGGGGATTTTTTTGCGGTACGCAGGCCTCTCACTGTTGTGGCCTCTCTCGTTGCGGAGCACAGGCTCCGGACGTGCAGGCTCAGCGGCCATGGCTCATGGGCCCAGCCACTCCACGGCATGTGGGATCTTCCCGGACCGGGGCACGAACCCGTGTACCCTGCATCGGCAGGCGGACTCTCAACCACCGCACCACCAGGGAAGCCCCTAACTTTGTTTTTAATCCCATTTTGCTTAGCAGATATTCTGAAGAGGCACACATGATGATCAATCCCAATTTTCAGAGAGCATGAACCAGGGCATGTGAGGATAAGGAAGGATGCTGGTGTTATAGTAAAGAAATGTTATATATTTGAGGCAGTGGTTGGCTTTTGGACCCAGGACATTGTCCAGGGCTGCCTTGTTTACCCTCTTTGCCTTCTACTTCAGCCCTGTGATGGGGTATTGTTGACTCCTCTGAATCCTATAAAGAGGAACATAGAGATGATTTCTGAAGCCCGTCTCCAGACCTCAGCCCTCTGCATATGTTCCTCTTCCTTTTTGTTTTGTTCAACTAGCAGAGCTAGCTTTGCTCCAAGGCCATGGTACGTTCCTTGCCGTACCCCACCCCGAATTGATAACTAGATTCTTGTGTTGCTTCCCTGTTCTGCTAAATCACCTAGTAGCACAGGTCCTCTAAGAGAAGCTCGTCAAACTCAGCCTAAGAGCTAGGGACCCTTTGTTCACCAGTGGGCTATGTTAATTCTGGCTATTGACCATACCTCTGGGTCCCTATTGCTTTGCTGGGACATATACCCGAGCATGTGAGTCTGCCCTGCAATTGTCCCTACTGCAGAGTAGGGCACCTGCTGCAGTGGGTGCGATACCAGCACCTGTGACTGGGCTGGCTCCATCTTGGTCCAGTTCTGGGTCCAGTTTTTTTTTGTTTTTTTGTTTTTTTTTTTTCCTTGCGTTATGCGGGCCTCTCACTGTTGTGGCCTCTCCCATTTGCGGAGCCCAGGCTCCGGACGCGCAGGCTCAGGGGCCATGGCTCACGGGCCCAGCCGCTCCGCGGCATGTGGGATCTTCCCGAAACGGGGCACGAACCCGCGTCTCCTGCATCGGCAGGCGGACTCTCAAGCACTGCGCCACCAGGGAAGCCCCTGGGTCCAGTTTTAAGTCTTGCTCGGGGTCTTGATAGCTCCCAGCCTTCCTTGTCCTGTTAGAGCCCAAGACGCATCTCACTGGGTTCTGAGGTATAATAAATGCCTCGTTAAAGGGTAGATTGTGAAAACTCCCCTGCCCAAGATCTGGACTTGTTCTAGATTCTGGAACTTTCTAGAATCTCAAGATTGGAGGAGGGCTAATACTGCATAGGTGGGTTAATGGTTTCAGCTGTGGGGAGAGGATAGCTGGAAGCTGGGGCAAGTGGAGGCTCTCAGGGAAGAGTAAGTGAGCCTCTCCTGAGAACAGAAAGAGAATTGTAGGAAAAAACAGTAAAGAGACTATTAATCCCAGCTTAATCTTCCTCTTCTGTTTCTCTTCTGATGATTCCCAGGCCCTGCTCTGGCTCAGGTTCACTACCTGGGATGACTCTGATGTGGGTGGTCCAGGGACTGCACCCCAAGAAACACAACCACGGAGGCTGCCACAACCAGGGGCCCAGCACGTGTGGCATCGCGGACAGTCATGTTCACATCTAGGAAAGGATCCAGTTGGAGCAGAGAGAGGGCGGAGTCAGACCCACTGGTTGGGACCAGCATCTCAGTACACCAACCCCAGGGTGTCCGGCGGTCCTGTAGCTGTTCCAGGCAGGGATGGTCAGGTGCAGTGCCTGCTGGAGGCTGCAAGCAAAGGAAGGCTGACTTCCTCCAGCTGGGCCAGGGAATCTTGGGCCTCCATCCACATTTTCATGAGAGGCCACTGAAAAACTTCTTTGAAAGAATGGTTTGCCACAATTGTGCTGCAGGAGATCAGATTTAGCTTTGAAGAACACCCGCCTCCAAGGCCCAATGGCATCTTTCTGAAACATTTACTTAACCCCATGTTAGTGCAGCGTTAGCTGCCCTGAGTGACATGTGCAGCGGGTACCCTGGCTTTGTTGCCCCCATGTGAGGGGCTTGGGCCTCAGGGATATGGCAGCAAGCCCCCTGCCCACCCCATCTTGTCACTAATAGCTCACCCTTCAGCAGCAATACGTCCTCAGATCAATCTTTTTTTAATTTTAATTTTTAAAAGCAATATGTAGTTATTATAAAAATTCAAGCACAATAAAGGACTTAACTAAAATTATTAAGGACTTATGAAGGTACAAAAGGTATGCAATTTCTTTTGCCCTGTTCTTGTGCTGTGGAAGAATATAAATATGTTAAAAAAAAGAAAAGGGCCCTACTTTTAAAGAGCTATTATTTAGCAAACTATAGAAGCCATGTATGTAAGCATGTAGATTACAAGGCAGTATCTGGTATGTTTTGTGAGGTGCGAAAACAGTAAACCCCTTAGCAATGTTTTTCCAAGTGTGAACTGTGGCCTCATCTATTAAGTTCACTGAGGAGTTTACTAAAAATGCTTATTTTTAGTCCCAAGCCCAGACCTACTGAAACAGAATCTCTGGAAATGGACCCTTGGAAACTGTGTGATTAAACAGCATTCCACATGAATCTTTGTACCACAAAGTTGAGAATCACACCCTTGGAGTTCAAAAGAGAGGCAGTATTTCCTCCATAAGGGGACCCGATTGTCTCCGTGATGATGAGATGTGAGAGATTCCCAGAAGGATGCTCCCAGGTCATCGTCTGGTAGCACCACTGCAGAATTGATCACATTGTAACGTAACTTCCTTTCCCTTTGCCTGTCTGTCTTTCCAGCAGATGAGAAACTCCTCAAGGACAGAGATTTGCCTTCTTCACTGGAATCCAGTTGGCCCATAGCTGGCTCTCAATAAATATTGGTTGAGCAAATGAATAATCATGTGTGATCAAAATAAACAAGTTCGAGGAATTACATGACAGGGTTCTAGGAAGAGAAAACGCATAGACAAAATTTCAGCCATTGAAAAGTCACGGTCAGTAGTTCAGAGGAGAAAGGTTACTTTCAGAAGGCGAAGATACACAGGGGAACAGAGCCATGAGAGAGTTATAGGGGCTCTGGAGTGCTGAGAGGAGGACGTAAACTCTATGTTGTGTATTCTATGGCTGATGGGGAGTCACCAAAGATCGGGGGTCAGAAAGTGATGGGACCGAAGTGGTCTTTGAGGATAACTAATTATATGGCCATGGGCAGCTTCCCTGGAAGTAGGAAGTGGGTGGAGGCAAGCAGCCATGTATGGACCCTGAGAGTGGCTCTAGGGATTGGCTTCGTCACTGGTAGAGGCAGGACTTGCTGAGGTTTCATAACTGTCTCTTCCATTTCAAGCCTCAGAATCCTCCAGGGCCCTAACCCCCTGAGAAACCTTTGTTCTTTTTCTCGCTCCCATCTGCTTGGATTCCCAGGTCTGATGGGCTTTTCTCCCTTGGCTGCCCAAGCAGCACATCTCATCTGGTGCGAGGATAACTGGGAAGCCGTGCCGGGTACGCTGGGGGCAGTAGCAGTGGTCAAGAGATGAAGGGGCTGAACCGAGGCAGAGGCCGTGGGGACGGAGTGGAGGGGCAAAGTTTAAGAACAATTTCTGAGGCAGGATCTATAGAATTCGGTGAATGAATGTAGAGCAGGCGGGAAGAGGGTGTTAAGGATAATGTTGAGGTTTCTGGATGCTGAATATGGGAATACAGAAAGAAGAGGTTTAGAGCAGGCGGATAAATAATTCAGATTGGGACATAACGGATGTTGAATTTGAGGTGACAGCAAAATATCCAGGATCGAGTGGTCCAGGAGCTTACTGGAGACAGAGATTTGGAATTCCGGAGGGAGCTGGGTGCTGGTTATGGACTATTGGTGATCATTCGAAGGCAAAGACGTGGATGTGATCACCTAGAGAGAGCACAAGTGGAAAGAAAAGAGAAAAAAGCCCATGATAGAATACCAGCATCAGGAAGCAGGCAGAGGAGAAACCAGGGAGAGAAACTGGGAAGGACTGGCCAGAAAGGTAGGAGGAAAACCAGAAGCAAGTAGAACTGCAGGAAAGCAAGAGTTCCCAGAAAATGAATCAGCAGCGTCACACAGCACAGCGGGTAGAGTGAGCCGTGGGGGACTCGTTAGTGCATTAGTGAGAGGGATCGGGGCTTAGTTGCTCAAAGTAAGTGTAAGTGGGAAGCTTAATGATCTCTCTGCCTTCTCGTTTTGTTAAGAAATGAGCTCACTTCCACGTTTAACTTGTTGGGAGAATAACGTGAAAGACTTGGCATTCTTGGTTTTGCATTCCTGGTTTTCATCAGCGGAAGTTCATGTTTTCTCAGTCTCTTAAGGAATCAATTCTTTGCTCTTTGAGACAAAATGATCCAATCTCACATTGAAAGTTTCTTATTGCCAAGTTCAATGTCATCAAGAAGAGTCAGCGGATGAATTACAAGTATGCACCACAATGCGATTTGTACAAGACAAACGGAGAGACTGAATAAGGAAGATGAACGGAATATTGAAACTGTTTCTTCTGTATTTAAAACAACAACAAAAACGATGTTTTCTCTGTCACTATGAAGGTTTATTTTGTTTTATGTTTTGTTTTTGCCCAGAACTCTAGTGTC
Organism: Lipotes vexillifer; assembly: GCF_000442215.2. Classification (NCBI taxonomy): domain Eukaryota; kingdom Metazoa; phylum Chordata; class Mammalia; order Artiodactyla; family Lipotidae; genus Lipotes; species Lipotes vexillifer. The sequence goes on from NW_006799727.1 coordinate 1,778,144, forward strand.
TTACATTCTTTAGTGTCATTAAAAAAACAAAAAAGAGACTACCCTGTCTACAGTACCAGAAACATGTGTACAATACATGCCTCATTTTATCCATGCAGAAATGTAGCTGAGATTAAATTTGCTTACATTTCTGGTTGATTCGCTTAGCACCAGCAGCCAAGGTAACTAGTTAAATCACCCATGGGAGCAACTGGCTTATTCCATGACCACAAATGGCCCCGTACCTAAGTGTGTGTTATTATAAGGAGTCTGGTGACAGAGTGAGGGATCAGTGCAAACCCAATGCTGCGGCTTGAAAAATAATGGCTGGTTGGCTCAACTGGTATCCACTAGGGAGACTGGGGGCAGGGCCCTTGTGTCAGTCAACAGAGGCTGAGTCTGGATGGTCTAAGCAGAAAGGGCATTTATGCTCAGCATGGCAGGTGGCCCACAGAAATCCTCAGGTGGGCTGGAGGTGGGATCAGCAATGAGGTGATGCAGCCTGGTTCAAAGCCTGCAGTTTTGCTGCAGACTGGTCTGGCGGTGACCCTGCTATGGACCCCAAAGATGCTGCACTGTGCCCTTGAGGCTGCCACCACCCCTATGGCTGCAGAATTCTGCACCATCCCACTCCTTGGTATCACCAGTTGCAGGGGGAGCCTAGGTCATGCCCCTCCCCACCCAACTGCAAGAAAGGCTGGGAAGTCTGTCTCCGGCACTTCCAGGGGACTTTCCGGTCTCTTTAGCTTTGACTCCCGAGGTTGGGGATTCCCCCAAGCACAGGAAGGAGGTCACGTCCTGGGCAACTAAAAACAGTGACAAATGTCGTTCTTGCACTTGAGAACTGGGACCATGTCTTCATCTACTCTATGGGTCCAGACCCAGCCCAATGCTTGCACATAGTAGGTGCCAACAGCACTTTCAATTATGACATGCTTCGCCAACATATGTTCAGGAGACAGTCACACTTCACAGATTCCTAATAGCCTAGAGAGCTGGGCAACCTGAGAGCATATATATCTTCACATTTTAAAGCAGTGGCTCTTTTCCTGAACCTGTTGTAATGTGGCCACAGGATATTCACATTCTTTGATGGGATCTACGTCAAAGCCATTAACAAAACTCACCCTCTGCCTCTGGCAAACCTCCTTCTGACCCCCATGAGTATCTCACAATGTGCATGGTACAAAAAATAAGGAAATAAAAGCATGTAAAGCCTCTGGTCTCCTTTAAGTGAGAGAGAGAAAAGATCTCAGCATTTTAAGATGAACATCTCAAAAACTGTACTCAGGGTGGCAAGCAGTATAATCTATGGCGTTATTTGACAAGATGGTCCTTCGTAGTCACTGCCCACTGGAAGGGACAGCGTGGAGCTGGTTGACTGGCAAGTCATCCATTTTCTGTGAAATAAGGGAAGCACTGGGGACTTAAATGGTAAAGTTATCAAATACCTTACATCTGAACAGCTACCTTAAAATGATTTCTACGCAGGCAGCGTTTTTTTCCTGACGGTAATGTTTGAAGTTTTCACGTACAGTATGGTGCCTTGCAGACACTGGAAACTCAAGGAATTTTTCTTGGTGGTGATAACAGCTAGAGATAACATTAAATTGCCTCTCCTTTTGGTAACAAAAAAAGTTGGCGTTTTTTTGAATCCTAAGGAGATATTTTACTATAGTATACTAAAAGTACAGGTGAAATATTAGACCTATGTGTGAGTGTTACTGATTTTGATGCATTTTAATAACATTATTGTCGTTGTCAGATGAGCATTTGTTGCAAAGAAAGAAAGAGCTCCAGTATACCACTCACCCAGCTTCCTGGATGTCAACATTGTAAATAACCATGATACATTTATCAAAACTAAGACACTGAATATGGTATAAGCTGTCAACTAAACTACAGACTTCATTTGGATTCCTGCACCATTTCTTGTCAATGAGACACTTCAATGCTAATTTGAGATAAAGGTTATAGGTTCCAACACAGCTAGAGAACTACATTAATTCAGATGGACTGGGATTAGATAGAGAGATGGTTTCGAAACAAACCATTTTATGTGCCAAAAATAAAGATGTTTTTAATTTTGGCCCCCAGTATTTTGCACGCATGATCTGATTTCATCCTCCTTAGAAACCAAGGAGGGGGTTTGCTGGATACTGTCATATCCTCTTTACAACTAGGACAGTGGGATTTAGGATTCCAAGCCACGTGTGCAAGACAGCTCAGGTGGGAAGTGGCAGGGCCGTGGTGTGGAATAAGGCCTCTCTGATTCCAAAGCCCATGACCGAGACTGTCACCACTATAGTACAGACTGAAGGGCATTCATCACAGGAGTGATACAGATACTGCCTCTCAATCGAGTCTTGCCTGGGACCCACCTTCCCAAGGTCATCTGGATCAACTGTGGCGGGTGACCCCGAGGTGGGACGTTGTTCTGTGATGCTGACGTGTGACTGTAAAGTGAATGGGGTTTTCTGTGACGTGTGGAGTTGGTGCAACCCTCTTCGCCCCAACCCTGTCTGCTCTAAGGAACAGGGTCCTTCCTCCTCGGGGTGAGTGGGGGCTGCCCTCCTGCTGGCCTACTCCCCAGGAGGAGCACTGCTGGGGGGAGCCTTTTGTTTTTCTTTCCTGGGTGTTTCAAGGCTTACTTAACATGTGTAAAGTGATCTGAAATGGGGGGATAAAAAGAGCCGAGGAACTGCAGAGTGTCGGTGATTACCTGAGGCGAGACAGCTGAAAGAGCGAGGCCCGGGGAGACAAAGCGGGTCTGGGGAGACACCGAGAGTCTCAGCTCAGAAGCCAGCTGGTTGGCCTGGAGCCAGGCCGGCCTGTTTCTGGCAGCGCTCTGCCCCAAGCTCTGCTCAGGAGTCAGAACCCGGGATAAATCACTCCACAAGGGCTGAGCCAGAGCTGAGGGAAATGGGTCTGAGGACACGAATTGCAGCCAATTCTGTAACTGGTCCTACAGAGAAGGGGATGCCACCCGCTCATCACTACTGCCAACGCAGGACCACCTGCAAATTACCGGATTTGGTCGATATAAAGGAGGAAATGTGATAAATATCAAAGACATGAATGAAGCGAAGTGAGGTTTGTTCATTCCTTTCGACAAGCATGGCTTCACAGTAGTGATTTAGTGCTGTCACCTGTGGGAGGCATTAAATCCTTGGAAAGTGGTGGGTAAAGATAATGAAGTCTGAGTCACGTGCTAGTGCACCGTCTCTTAAGTGTGTTAGTAGAAGGGTGGCACCATTGGTTTCATGGAGGATGTTAAGGTTTGTGACCTCATAGGGCAAAGGCAGGTGGCATTTTATTGCAATTTAAAGCATCCAAAGAAGGAAGTGGAAAATCTGCCTTTCAATATCACCTGATATCACCTGTATCTAGAAAGTTAGTGTTATGACATAATTTCCAATTGAGTGAGGATTTTTGTGCAACTCTGTGTGTATCTAAACGGTGGCTATCTATACAGCCTCTTTAAACCGTTTATGATGATAGAGGGGGAAAAGGTCTGTTTGGAGAATCCAAAGTTTATTTTATGCTTTCATCATGTTTTTATGTCCTGCTTGGGTTAATAGTTGGGTTGTGACCCATCTCCTGAGCCCACAAACTGAGGATGTGGCTGCAGGCAGCACCCTACAGCTTGGAAACCAGAGCAGAAGGAAGCCCACTTCCCCTGACTTCAGTTAAAAAATTCCAGAAGACTCTGATCAGCCTGGCATGGGGGCAAAGGGCCCAGTGTGGGGCTAATCCTACAGTCAGAGAATGATGGTCACACTATAAGATGCCTGCTCCCATTCAACACCAGGACCATCTAGTGGAGTGGAAAATCCCCAAAAGGAGAGCCAAGTAGCCACCCCCACTTACGTCGACTCCAACTGAGCCATTAAAGAGGCCAGAAGATGCTCTTGTCCCCAGCCTGCCGCAAGGGGACTTCTCAATGGCCAGGACCCACCATAGTCTTCCAGTTTGTTCTTTTCTGGACATTGCACTTCTGACTGATTCCTCCTGGCATTGTGTCTATGTGATACCTTTGGTATGTAACATCACATCTCACCCATGGGTCACAGAAGGGTCATCTGGAGCTACCAACGATGGCTTCCTGCAGGTCGGCATCAATTCTTGCCTGAGCTAGTATAATAATATCCTCCTTATGAGTCTCCCTGCCTTTGTCTTGCTCCCTTGTAAATCATTCTCCTTACAGGTTCTAGAATGATCGAGTCCCTTTCAAAACTGTGATGGTGAATTTTATGTATCAACCTAACTGGGCCATGGGGTACCTAGATATTTGGTCAGATATCTGGTTACATCAGTGGTGGTGTTTTGGGTGAGATTAATATTTGACTCAGCAGACTGAATAAAGCAGATTGCCCTCCCTAACATGGGTGGGCCTCATATAATCCGTTGAAGGCCTGAATAGGACAAAAGGGTTGGGTAAGGAGAACCTCCTCCTGCCTGACTGCCTTGAACTGGGACATCAGTTCTTTCCTGCTGTCAGACTCCAACTGAGACATCTGCACTTCCTGGGTCTTGAGCCTGCCATTGTTCAGACCGAGATCACACCAGTGGTTCTCCTTGCTGACTGCAGATCTTGGGACTTAGCCTCTGTTATCATGTGAGCCAATGCCTTACAAAAACTGCTTTCTATATATCCTCACATCCTATTGGTTCTGTTTCTCTGAAGTATCCTGGCTGATACAAATACTTTCTTATTTACTAACTTCATTCATTCATTCATTTAAAAAAAAATCATTGAGCACCTCCTGTGGGCCAGACACTGTTTTGTGTTCTTGGAAATTACCACTGAATAAAACAGATTCCTGGCCTTGTGAAACTTTTATTTGTATGGGGGTTGGTGGTGGAGGGAGACAAACAATGAATAATAAGTAAATTAGTAAAGGGTAAGTACAAGGAAAGAAGGAAGAAAGTACAGCAGGATGGGGAGGCTCAAGAGACACTGAGAAGGGGACATTTGAGCAAAGGCTTAAGGGAGATAAATGTGTTTGCCATGTGCAAGTCAAGATAAAGTGTAAACCTGGGTGGTCACTGGCCCCTGCCAGCATCTCCAGGGGGACCTACAGGCACTTCCTCACTTGAAACCTTTGTTTTAGCCTCATTGCTCTCCATGCAGCTCTCAGACCTGCCTGGCTGTCTCATCCCTCCACGCCCTTGCCCACACCTAGGATGTCCCCTCCGTGAAGTCCTTTTGCTCCCCACACTTGCTCACATCTTAACCTCTACTTGTCCTTGAAGACTCAACTTCATGGTTTCTACCAAGGGTGCCCAGCATGGTGACTTGTTGACCCTCTTTTGGTGTCCTACAGACTTGTATTTGAGCTGTTATTCTGCCCCTAAATATCTGTGCAATTTGGGGCAAGTTTGTTCATCTGTAAAATGGGAATAAAAATAGTACCCTGCTTATAAGGGACTAGAAATGAGAAAATGCAGGTAAAATGACTCAGCGACTCTTAGTTACTATTATTATTGTTCTTCCTTTTCTCCTCTTCCTCTTCTCTCTGTTCACCCAGAGAGGCCGGGGCCAGCCCTTCCCCCACCCCAGAGTCTTTCAAGCAGCCTCCCTTCTCAGCCATCACCCTGGACCCTGGCTCCACACCCAGGCTGGCTGTCTTGCTTTCCTCACTCACAGCCATCTCCCGCCTCTCATCATCCTTGCCCAGACCACATTCTGGCTTCAGATTCAGGTTTTTTCCTGGCTTCTCAGAGCTGCTTGATCCCTTGCTGGGATGTCTTGATGTCTTGACCATGAAACCCCCTGTTTTAGTTCCCTGTAAAAAAGCCCTAGACCTGCTGGATCAGACCTAGCCCCTGCTTGGGAAGGGAGGCAGTGGGGTTTCTGTAGTAGGGAAACAAAACCACTTCAAATGTTTACCACGGAAGAATTTTTTTTAAATACACTTTTTAAAAGTAACAGTTTTAAATTTACAGAAAAATTGAGAAGATAGTACAGAGAGTTCCCACCTACCTCACACCTACTTTCCCCTATTACTAACATCTTACATGTTAATGTATGGTACATTTGTTATAATCAATGAACCAATATTGATACAGTATTACCAGCTAAAATCCATACTTTATTAAATTTCCTTAGTTTTTACCTGATGTCCTTTTTCTGTCCCAGGATCCCATCCAGCACACCACAATACATTTAATTGTCATGTCTCCTTAAAGCTCCTCTTTGCTGTAATAGTTTCTCAGCATTTCCTGGTTTTTAATGACCTTGATACTTTTGAGGGGTACTGCTCGGGTATTTTGTAAGTTGCCCTTCCACTGGGGTTTGCTGATGTGCACAGAAGGAATTTAATGCAGGGGATTGCTCCACAGGTGATGGAGGATGTGAGATGCAAACAGAGGAAGGTGAAGTTAGCCAGCAACTAATTTTAGCAGAAAGCCATTAATATCACTAAGCTGGAGAGTTAACAGGAAGTGACAGTGTTACCTGAGCCAAGGGCTGGGGTCACCTGGCAGAAGCCTCAGCTAGATGCAGTCATGGCTAGAGATGCTGTCAGAGGCAAGAGGGAGGTGAAGAAATTCTCTGGCCTCTCCTTTCCTCCCACCCTCCACTTTCCCTCCAATGCCTCTCATGGGCCATATCCAGCTATTAGCCAACTGACCAGGATTCTGTAAACCTTGGCCTGCACGAGTCAGCTACTAGCAAAACAGAGCAGAGGCAAGGCTGAGAATGGCTCTAAAGTCAAACTGGCCCAGGACTGGAACCACTGGCATTCGAACACACAGTGCCTGTAACATGGTTTTACTGTAGCACTTACACCACCACTCTGCAACTGTTTGCCTGTCTGAGGGCTCCGTATAATGCATTATTTATTTTTTATACCCAGAGCCTACAACAGTACCTTGCTTACATTAAACATGAAAACATTAGGCTTTCAACGTTTGAGGTATACAGAATGAATGAACGAATGAATGATGGTTTCTTCTGACCAGTCCCTCTTCTGGTGCACTCTTGCTTTGAGGAATTGCTCACCACCAGCTCTTCTTTTCAGCTTCTCATCACCTCCTGTTGGTGCTAAGATGACTTTCAGCCTAGCATGTACAACATTTGAAGGCCACAGTGGATGGTGTGATTATAATTAGACCAGTTTTCAACAAAGGAATCACACGAATTCACCACGTAAGTTTTGCATTAATCCTTCCAAGTGGTTCCCCAGGAAGGTCGTCCACATGTTTTGAGGACATTGCCACGCCCAGACTCTTCCTTATGAGCTGCCCACGAAAGGAATGAATCTTTTTTTTTTTTTTTTTTTGCCTCTCACTGTTGTGGCCTCTCCCGTTGCGGAGCACAAGCTCCGGACGCGCAGGCTCAGCGGCCATGGCTCACGGGCCCAGCCGCTCTGCGGCACGTGGGATCTTCCGGGACCGGGGCACGAACCCGTGTCCCCTGCATTGGCAGGCGGACTCTCAACCACTGCGCCACCAGGGAAGCCCAGGAATGAATCATTTTTAAGAATCAGATATTTCTGTCTTTTTAGTTAAATGTCACCCAGCCCTCACCTGGCCGGTATTTAGCTGGTTTGGGACACATCATCAGAGAAGTTACATTTCCTTTCGGCAGAGGAGAGGAGGAAGTAGAATGTTACAAACAGAACTGACTGGCGACTTTCCCAGGGGTACAGGAGGGCTGAGAAGTAACGCCCCGATTATCACCAGGTCTGGGCAGGGATGCCCTGGATCTCATGAACAGGCCACCAGGTATCTGAAACTTCTGAGGTTCTAGGGTTCTTGTGGACTTTCAGTGTTGGGACTGCACATAGAAAACCAAGTTCCACTTGAGAAAACCTCTCTCCTTCATGTGTCAAGTGAAGTCAGTTTCTAGTCTCTGATAAAGAACAAAAAGGTGTATAGGTGACAGGGACATTGCTTAGCCCCAGAGTTTCAAGTTTTCAGTCTGCCAGGGTGCCCCGGACAGCCACAGGACAGAAGTCCGACCAGCCAGCTTTCTCATTTAGCAGAGACTAAAACTTTTGCAACTAGCCTCTTACTTCCATTCTGGTAAATCGCTGCTCTAAAACAGGTAAGAAATGATGACCACAGGAACATAACTGAGTTTTTGTTTTGGATACCTCATTTTCCATAGTATTTGTAGAGAAATAGTTGGGAGGCCAGGTGGGCAATTGAAAAAGCAGGAGTCTGTTGGAGATGTTGGCATCTGAGTTGGGGATCCCAGCTGCTCTGAGGACCAGCTGTGTGATTTTGGACAAGTCACTGTACCCTTCGGGACCTCCACTTTCTCGTTTGAAAATCGGGGATTATAGTGTCTGTTTTATCACAGAAGTATGGTAAAGATCACATGAGATGTCTGTGCAAGGGCTTTGAAGATCGACAAGTGTAATATACTACAACTGGTTCTTTGCGTGGACATCAGGCAGCAGGAAAGGTGACTTTGATGTTTAATTAATACTAAAAATCTTCTATTACATTTATTTAGCTATAATTGGGAAGGAGGAGGGCAAGAGTAATTTTCAAAGGGACTTTTTGAGCTCCAAAAATAGAACTCAGAAAACACACATTTGATTTTCCTTTTGGTGTCAAACCACAGCGCCATTGTTATTAGCAGTTTTACAGAATTGTGACCTTCAAACTTGGTGATATCAAAGACTGAAAGTAAAGCTCCCAGTCTTGAAGACTTTTAAACAGGCTTTTCAAACTAAAGCACTTTTATTTTGAATTAAGAGCTAATAGAATTGTCCTCTTAAATGAGCACTTGTAAGTTTAAAAGTTGCCTTCCAGGTGGGCTGTAGTAAACAAGTGTGTTGAGAGGGCGCTGAAAGCCCTTTTGGGGGCAAATGAGGGGAATCTCTTCATGTAACACACTTTCTGCAGTTAGAGAAATCTAGAACTTACATTTCCCCTAATTGTACATAAGCTGATTTGTGTATAAATCTAGGGTCATAATTTACTTTCAGTTTACTGAATTTGTGAATTTTTGCATTTGTTTTAATTTGTAATTCAGTTTTCTCCATGAAGCACACCATATGCCACCATTAATTCTTGCTCGTTGATTTCTTAGGAGATACATGAGTGCATATTCTGATGCAATTGTTGAGGTCTTTTGAAAATCAAATGACTACGTGTTTTGCCATATGGGCCTTTGTTATTTAAAATAGCATATGATAAAGTAAGAGAAAGCAAAATGCAGAAGGACGTGTTAGGAAAAAAAAAATCATTGGAAAACTGTTTAAAACATCGTTTTAGACACACAATTTTCAACCTTTTTCTTCTCGGGGGCGCCGTTATATCTTCGGAACGTATCATTACTGATCCCGCACTCTCTTACCGTCTGTGAATGTACAATATCACAAGTGCACCGGGCGAACCTACGGAAACCAGTTACTGCCCTACGCTTTACACTGGGGCTACGGATGTTAATGTCCGCCTTCAATGAGTTCTGTTGTCCCCAATGTTTTTCTTTTAACATCTTAGTCCGGGATTTGACATTAAGCTCCAGTTCATCCGCACCTACCGTGTCTGGTTTTGAAAGAGGACGACGGGGTTTTCAGTTTTCCCGGGGAACCACGGTGCTCGCGAGCCGCCTGCCGTACGTGCGGGTTGTAGACCTGGCCGCCGGCAGGCGCGCGGCGCGCACTAGGACCCAGCAGGGCTCCGGGCCCGGGTGGGAGCCGCGCCGCCGACCCCGGGCGGGCGCCGGGGCTGGAGCCGGGGTTCCGGCCGCGATCGGCTGCAGCTCTGCCGGGAGACTGCGCGACCCGGCGTAGGGGCCACCCGCGAGTCCAGCGCCGCCGCAGCCCCCCAATGCGGCCGCGGGAAGCAGAAGGGGGGCAGGCGATCGAAGGTAACGAAAATGGGGATCATTTCCTGCCTCCTGACCTTCTGCTCTGGTTCAGCATTGTCACGAGAAGCCCTCACTGTTCAGGCTGCTGTATTTTGGGGCACCCTTTGATTTTTTAAGGTGTCCGCCCCCGTATTTCCACCTGGTTTCAGATTGATTTATAGCATGCAGTCCGAATGGGAGAGATCCAGGGCTGGCAAGTTGCATATTTTCATTAGTTTTGTCTCAAAAGTAAGTTCATTAAAAAAAAAAGTTTCTCAGGAATTTGTGGATAGTAGTTTTTAAATTTGTTTTTTTAAATAGCAGACAAATGGATAGTTTTTTTAAATTATGAAATAATTGATGTAATACTGTTAATTACTTCCTACGTCTTTACTTTTGTGGGCTCCCCAGGCATTACTTTTATTTTCAAGGAACTAACGTGTTAAATGTGGAGTTTGGCTCAGGCAGAGTTTACAGCATTGCTGTCGCAAGTGTTTTGCTATCAATTATAAACAGTCAAGTGTTTTGCTATCAATTATAAACAGTGTCAAATCTGTGGGCAGTTTAAACCTCTTTTCAAATACTGTAACTGGTTATCCTGATATGACATATAAAGATGAGAGTTTCCTTTGAGGGCAGTCAGAATATTTCTCTTTTTGGAGAGACCTGGTTTTGAGGAGAAAACCATGATTACTGGCTGGGGAGGCTGAAGAGACTATTTTTCATGCTTTGTTTATACTCTCGGATTTGACATTTGGGAAAGGGAAACACAGTCTTTCTTGGCAGCTTTTAATGGTGGGATTATTAATTTATTTAATTTATTAGTTTCAATTGGTTGGGCTCAGGGAGCCCTCTGTCACAGGATGTGCTTAAGGTGACACATTTGCCAGCAGTTGGGACACATGATTTGCACGTGTAAAATGTGCTTCAGCTGAAAGGTCTGGTCTGCTGGGAGCTCCCATGTGGAGCTGCTGTGGGCAGGGTGCGGCTGGCTCATTGAGGAAAAAGGGAATCATTTTCCTTAGCTAAGGAGACATCCTGTTATATTCCTTTTGTTCCCTGTTTTTCATTGATCGCTAGCGCTGCCTTAGAGAGGGGAGAGCAGCTTGGAGAGCTCGGAAGACTGCACAAATGACTCCAGCCCACTCTGCTCTCACACTGATTGGTCAGTTCGGTGAAGACTTAGGGAAACAGTCACCCAAAACCTTCTTTGAAAATCATGCTGTAATTTCAGAGTAGCCTACTTGTGCCCAGATTTCTGCAAGGTGGATTTTTAATTTGGGTGCAGTTTGCTTGAGATACCTTTGTGTTTAATTTTTTGTTGTTGCTTCTATCCAAAGAAAGTAGGCCATTCTGGTGACAAATTTCTTTGCAGACATCAGCTTTTATAGACATATCACTTTACAATACGTTCTCAATGGTTTCTCCTTGGGAGTTATAGAATGCAAAGTTGTTCAACTTAGAATAATTTTTCCTGTTTTTTTTTTTTTTTTGCTCTGAAGAGTTAAATATCACTGTCAGCAGATGGTGCTTAACTGTATCTTTACTTTGATAATGTAAGTGTCTTGTGCATTATTAGCATGTATCATGCACTAAATTTACGTCTGTAACAGTGAAAGAAAAAGGCCACCGAAGAGCCAACAATCAAAATCAGCTTGTACACTGTTATAAGAAATTGTGGCATCTGGTTTGAGGAGAATGCATTTCAAGTTAAAAAAAAAAAGGGCATTCTTCACCTACATAAGCGGAAAAATATAAGGCCGGTGGACAACTCCATTTGAGCCTTAAAACACCCCAATTAAAGAAGCACTGTCCCAGAAGTTGTTAAATGTATAAACACTTTTCCGATTGGCTTAAAAACTTAGACACAGGAAGTGGATGGTATCTAACAACCGATGAGTAGAGACATGGTTGTCATGGAAACTGAGACGAGTTACCCCCTTCAACACACGTACACTACCATAACCACCATTTAAAAAACAAAAAAACAAAACCTGCATGTCATCACAGATGCCTGGAGAACATGTTGCCTTCTGTAAGCTTTCCCACAGCATCTGTTGAAACCTGAGACCGTGCCTGTCAAATCAAGGTCATTTTACAACAACAACCAAAAATGCAGTCTCCTGGATTTCATAACTGTATTTTTACTGAAAAGATGTGAGGAAAAGGGCTTAAAGCAAGGAGGAGCACGCGTGCTTACTTTGCATTTTGCTACCTCAGAGTTGCGCCAGGGAAGGCTAAGAAAGAATGTATTTGATCACTTAATTGTGGAAGCGAACTGATTTGTAAGTCTACTGTTAGAACAACACTCTTTGTGGAGCTGTAAAGACTAGGCTGTTACCTGTGGCTGAAGAGTCATTTGGGGATGGTATAATGAGTTTCTGTTTGCAAGAGGCTTCTAACTTGAACTGTTGCAATTGAATTTGAAGAACTGTGGCGTTTTGGAGCTTTGCTCTAAGGCTGCCTGTACGGGATAGATGAAGACTCTCTGGTGCTTTGGGAAGTATAAGGAAGGGTGTTCTTAGTAGCGAAGCAGGGAAAGGATAATCCTAAGCAGAAATAAGGGCTCTTTCAAAACTGCAATTATTATTATTTTGGTTAACTTAGAAAAGTTTCCTCTTCTGTGGATGGAGTGCTTTAGTTTTTAGGATAATTGAGAGGTTCCCCAACTCAAGGTTGCGAATATTTTCTATATCTTGGTAGTGGTTTTATTGAGGAGAGTAAAGAAAGGAGAAAAGTTTGGAGATGTCCCCCTTTCGCTTTGCTAAGCAAAAAATAACTGAGGAGGCTGAATTTTGCATTTGAGGATCAACATTGAAGCTTGTAAATACAAAACCAGTGCATTTCTTATATTTTTCTAATCTTGTCAATGGTAGTCTTTAAATTTGAAGTGCTTGATATTCATTTAGAAATATCCTTCTTATAATCGTGATGATTTATAGCATGGTATTGCTTAGTCTTAACTGAAAATGGTCAATTTTACATCTCACTTAACTAACACTTTGGTCTTTTTAAAAAGCAGAAAATTTCCCTTGTTTTCATGAACTAATTGCATGGTGGCAGGGGAGAGGAGGTGGAAAGAATCCTAACTATACTGTAATATTTATTGAATATCCTGCATCTGTGCCATGGGAAATACCGATGTTAGAAGCAATATAGCGTCATTGGGGTGATTTAGCATGCACTTCATGATCCCCTCTTGTCAGATACTTAACTGATTGAGATTTGGTGAAAAAGGTTAAGCTTAGTGGCACAACTGTTCTCTTTTAGCAAAGGATTTCCTGTAGGGAGCTTTCTTATCTTCAACTATGTTCATTGGCAGGAAACATGTCAGTTGCTTGTTTTTACAAACTGAAGGAAATGAATGGGATTTGTTAGTTTCTAGAATCTGCCTTCATGCTCCATTGTCTGTCAAATAGTTTGCTCAGAACAGTTCATTTTTAAATGGACTTTTGAGGAGTACAATTAAATTACTCCAAATCTTTGGCATTTCTGTTCACTTATTTTTGACTCTGAGATTAGAAACATTGGTCATTATACTGCTATGTACAACTTATTTGACCAACACACAAGATGTTCAGTAAAATTCCAATTCATTTTCAGTTGTCAGATATATAGACATTAACTGAAGTTGGCGTTTTTTGATGCTGATGCCAAATTTCTAATAATTAGCCCAGAATACCAACCAAAGGCCAGTTCTGTGGAGAGGTAAAGGGAAAGAGTCAGCTTCATTCTTCTCTTGGCTTGTAACAGTAAAATCCATAAAGATTAAATGTCAGGTGTATGCCTCCTTTGCTGATGGCGTGGGGGAGAGTTGGAATTTGGGGAGGGGCTATAGCTAAAGCCAGAAGCCAGGCTAGAGTCCGTATGAGAAAAACGAATCTTAACCTTGAAAAGATGTATTGTGCAAAACTCTGGATTACTTTTTGAATATTATAAATGAATATATTTAATAGTTTCAATTCATGTATGTTTCAAATTCTGGAAGAGGAAACAGGGTGAGGTTCTTTAAAGGAAAATAAGTACAGAAACCTCCGTTTGAAGGGAACAGCCCGGGGAGGGGGTTCAGAGAGCCTAAGGGAGGGCACCATTTGTTGCGATGGTTTTCACACATTTTTGAAGACATCATTTTGGTTTTATATTTAGCACCAAATGGAGTCTTATGCAAGACCCTAATATATGAGTGGAATAAAAACAGAGCTGCTGTGGGGGAACCAAGAACCAGGAACCCAGAATCTGCTCTTCTCTCCTGGGCTGTGCCTGGGGCACACCCTAGGACCCTAGTATCCCTGTGAACTGTTTGAAAACCACTGCTTTTAAAGTGCCCCAAATATTCTCTAAGGAAGGCCCTGAGGGAATTGCTTGCAGAGTCCTGGAACTTCTGAGCTGAAGAGAGAACTTTTGCCTTGACAATTTAAGAGGGCACTTGTGCTCAGAGGAGGAAGAAGGAATGGCAGACAATGGGCTCTAATAAGCCATTCTGTATATAGCGCTAGGCTGGACTGGCTATAAGTATGAAAGAGCCCTGGTTCCATCTGTAATAAGGGAAGGGGAAAGGACTTTTTTTTTTTTAACATCTTTATTGGAGTATAATTGCTTTACAATGGTGTGTTAGTTTCTGCTTTATAACAAAGTGAATCAGCTATACATATACATATGTCCCCAGGAAAGGACGCTTTTAAAGGGCCCCCTTTCCTCATAAGTTACAGGAACATCATGTGGAGGTGTTTGAGATTAGTCGATTATCATTGTCCCGGAATGTGTGGATTTATTCTAGTACCACCTCAGGATCTGTTATATCAATGTTACTCGATCTGTCAGTGAAAATTATTTCATATTAAGTGTCATTCATGAAATGAAAGTTTGCCAAGCTATATAATCTGCTTGGCAGACGCGGTAGTGTTTTGAGTGTTGAGTAAAATGATAACACATGGGTGATATTTGAATATCATCAAACATATTCAGATTATCTCTTCTATTATGAGATTTACTGAAATGGCAGTATTGGGATTGAGTTCAGTTCCCCTTTTTTACATCCCAGAGGCCATAAATATTAAGATTTCTAGGGGTGGCGGACAGAGGAATCCCCTTCACTTCCACTCCTATTTTCACAACCCCTTGATTCACATATGCTCGGTTACAGAAAGAAGGAGCAAAGCAGCAGGGACTTCACGCAAACGGTATCAGTAGCATTGTGCTTCTTAGGGTCACAGCAAACCTCCTTGCATTGTTTCTTGGAGGCTGCACAGTTGGGGAGTTTATAGTAGAAAGGACAGCCCCCTGTCTGCATGCTCCTATTACTTCCACTGTGCTTGCCATGTTTCTAGTTACCTGTGCGGGTCAGAGATGGCGATTAAAATAATCAGTATTCTGGGAAGCCACAGATCTTCCAACCATTTGTGCCGGAACTTTTTCTTTTTTTAAAGAAAATGTTTCCTCTAGAAAGATAAAACTAGTATAAGCGCAAAATAGTTGGCCGTAGTAGTAGATGAAAATGACTGTGGTTAACTTCTGTTTGTTGAATTGTGTTGAATAAAGCTTTTCATGTTTAGGCTGTTTAAAGCTATCTTATTCCTCCTCCCACCTGCATTTCAAAGAAGAATGAGTGTGTACAGCCATAGAAAACCAACGGAGATGTCCCAAGGCGTATTCATAATAATAGACCAGTGACTCTGCTCGAGTGAGCATTTGTACTCCGATGTTCTTGGGGACTTTGTTTTGGAACTCAAGGATGCTGTCCAATTACCAGGACCTTGATGAAGTTGTTAATGGAGGACTCCAAATATTACACAGAGTGTGTCCGCTACCTTTGCGGATGTCACTTTCTTAAGATTCAGACAGTAGCAAGTCCTACTGGAAGAGGTGATTTTAGAATATTATACAAGGTTAGATTTTAGATAACCTCACATTTCTCTTTAAAGCCTGAAATGTTCTAATTTGGCAAACTTAACATTTTTGCAGCCTGTAAAATGAAAACAGTTACCATTTAATGACTAGTTAATAAGGTCTCTAAATTAAGACAGTCATATTGTTTCGTGGAATTGGATTTAGCATTTAGAATGGTCTCTGGGAAGTTTGGCAATATTGGGTAATATAGAAAAGTCACATCAAACTGATAAGGGGTTTTCGTTTATCAGGTGCTGCCCCTATTAATTATTATAATAATTATAATATAATAATCTAGTATAATTACTAATAATATTACTACTACTACTAATAAATAATGCAGTAAATATGCAGTAATGTCCCTTCACAGATGAAGAAACTGAGGCAACTATGTTTCCAGGCCACACACTCTTTGGTACAAGTAGTTCTCACCCTCAGGCCCCCTGACTCGAAGTTCCAGTCATTTTCCATCCCACCGGCTACCTTACAACTGCTCCTCTGTTTCTGTTCCAGGGTTGATAACTCCCCCTTCTATGATTGAAATGGAGTCTACTCCTGGGAAAAATTGCAAGGGGCGGGAAAAATATTGTGATTTTGGCAAGAAGTAGGGTTTTGCTTCTTGACATTCTGTATCCCCATGTTTGACCATCAGTGATGGGAGGAACCTTTTAGTTCCCTTGTCAGAGCTTACCTTCCTTAATTTATCTTCATCTTTTCTTTCTTTGAATGAATTTTTTTAAATTAATTAATTAATTTTTGGCTGCGTTGGGTCTTCGTTGCTGTGTGCGGGCTTTCTCTAATTGCGGCGAGCGGGGGCTACTCTTTGTTGCGGTGCGCGGGCTTCTCGTCGTGGTGGCTTCTCTTGTTGTGGAGCACGGGCTCTAGGCACGCAGACTCAGTAGTTGTGGCGCACGGGCTTAGTTGCTCCGTGGCATGTGGGATCTTCCCGGAGCAGGGATCGAACCTGTGTCCCCTGCACTGGCAGGCGGATTCTTAACCACTGCGCCACCAGGGAAGTCGCCATCTTCATCTTTTGAAATTCCCTTCATGCATCCCTGAGCACATTCACCTAGTTGGTAAACAAAAGGCTGTTACCACAGGGATATGATTTTATTTAATTACCCAAATATTACACTTAGAATTTCTTTTGGTGGCATCCAGAAAACAGATTTCCTAGACAGTGTTCTCTTTATAATACATATGAACTCCTCAAGAAACTCAGAGATGCAAATTCAATGATATCTCCTTTATTTTTTTTGGAATAAAAAACAAGTGGCTTAAGTTGTCAGATTAGGAGGGTGTTGGGTATCTCCTTCTTGAGACCCCCTTACCTGTAAATCAAGCAAACTCCACATGGGTTTATATAGACCAAGTGAAACTGGGTTAGTCTGACTTTCTCATCTAAGCAAGGAGCTCTGCTCTCATTCTGGCAAAGGGGAAAATGCCAAGTTAAATCTTCACCTGGGCACCCCACTATGCCTGGTATGTATGTGACCGTTTGGAACTAGCAATGGAACCGATGTGGACATTTTCAGTGATGCAGGTGCCTGGCACTTTCTAATTCTCTGGAAGACTTCAGGTAAATGATCAGCACTTGAATGGAACTAATTCATATTTCACACGTGTACTTTCACAGATCTCACATGTGAAATCATTTTAAAGAGTTGATCTGGGGACGTGTTCAATATATATATATATGCACCAATTTGGGGGAACGAATCATCCACCCATTCATTCAGTGAACAGTTATTGCGTGCCTACTGCGCATAAGTGACTGTGCCCTGTGATAGGGAACTAGAGGGGAGGAAATCACCAGCAGAGTCAACCGTCTGTTCCCTAACTCTGACTGGCTTCTTAAACTGTAAGTATCTCCAGATTTGGCCCTATTGAAGTTTATATTCTAAGCTGATGTCGACAGATTGAAGTGACGCCCTCCCCGAGTTCCTCTCTCCAGGTATAAGTGGACCGTGCAAGGAGGATTCCAGGGTGGGTAGTTTACTTGGGAGACGATCCCAGGAAGACAACAGTAGGGGGCGCCAGTGGGAGACTCGTCTATGCCCCCGCACCCCGCCCCCTCCACCTCCATCCCCGTTTACACTTCGAGGGGAGCCTAGGCGCGCTGAGAGCTGGTGTCCAGCATGTCGCTTCCGGGCACTGGTTGATGACCCAGGAGACGTCGTTTCCCAGCACTTAAGGTTGGTGCATGAGCTTCGGTCAGACAGGGTGCTCAGGGAGGTTCTTGATGCCTCTGGTCGAGGTGAAGGTTGGACTGGCGGCGCTGAGTAGTGAGGCCTGAAGGGGACGTGGGCCGGGCACCAGCAGCCTCTAAAATGCTCTCCACTTCTCAGCTCCTTCCACAGTCTTGGAACTGAGAATGCTCTACAAGAGTCATTTTTAGTGGTCCTCTGAACTTCAAAATGAAGATACTGAGAAAGTGGTTTTTCGGTCTGAGAAATGGGAACAAGAGAAGGACATAAGCTCTGAGTCTAAGCATTCAGGCAGAAATTTTCAATAAGGGCACTTATTTTGTTGTGTATGTTTTTGTTTTGTTTTGGTTTTTCTCTGTTACAACCATTATCCTTGTTTCCCAGGTTGGGAAACTTGGACAGCCACTTATTTTACATGCCAGGTATCTCATTTATCACCAGGGCTCCTTGCTGCTTTCTCTGAAATCCACCTCATGGTCAACTCCTCATCTTGAGTTCTAGTGCCTCACTCTGAGAATACTGCTGGGAACCTCCGAGGTGCTCTGTCCCTCCTGGCCCCTTTCCTTCCTCTGTCCTCCTGAAGACTTCTGTCCCTAAACCACTCTGGAAGTTAAGGGCTTTGAAGTTAGACTTCTTGCTTTCAAACCTACTTACAACTTTGTGACCTTAACCTCAGGCTCAGTAATGTGAAATAAGACCCATTAATGTGGAAATCCTGAAAGGATGCTTGTGAAAGCTGATGATAAACCCTTGACAGACAGCCTGGTGCATAGTTACAACTTAAATTATTGTAGCTATTTTTTTTTTTTTTTTCTTGCGTTACGCGGGCCTCTCACTGCTGTGGCCTCTCCCATTTGCGGAGCACAGGCTCCGGACGCGCAGGCTCAGCGGCCATGGCTCACGGGCCCAGCCGCTCCGCGGCACGTGGGATCCTCCCGAAACGGGGCACGAACCCGCGTCTCCTGCATCGGCAGGCGGACCCTCAAGCACTGCGCCACCAGGGAAGCCCTGTAGCTATTTTTATTTTTACATTGTTATTGTTGTGTTATGTCCCTCATCTACTGAGAACCTATGCGGGCTCCCTGTTGCTCTCCTTACCGAGTCTGTCCTCCTCTGCCTAACTTTCAAGACCTTCTATAATCTGGCCGTCCCCATTAGTGCTCAGGAAATGCCCCCAGATCTGGTCAGGGTTCATTCATCCCTGAACTTGCCTTATTCCTTCTAGCTCCCCTGACTTTGTTCATATTTGTTCCCTGACCACAACCTTCTTTTTCCCCGCTTCACACATTGTAGGGGCACCAGTTTCACCCACTATGCAACTGTGAGGGGCAGAAAAATGCAATTTGTGTATTTTGTCTGCAGCAAACCTTCCTCCCAGCAAACACCCATTGGTTATCAGGAAAAAGGATAATAACTTTTGATCCCGTCCATTTAAAAACTTAATTTGATTTGATAATCCAAATAGTCCCTTAAGATAATTCTCAGTCTTCCTAGGAAAACAATATCCCTTCCTTCCTGTTGTTCCCTTTCTTTACCTGTGATGTCAGAGTGTGAGGAAGGGGTGTCTCATGTACTCTTATTTCGTACAGAGGACTAGTAAATCTGTTTCCTTAGTTACGGTGGCCTTGGCTCTCAGAGGCTGGGTCTCTTGCCATGGTGTTGCTTGTTCTGTATTAGCAGATGAAGTCTGTGGCTCTTATAACACATAGTCTAGTCCAGTGGTTTCCAAAGATTCAAAGTAAAATACAGATACATGTTCATGAGATTCCAGTAAGCATATGTGGACAGGTGATATAAAAGTTTTTACAAAATAACCTGTATAGCTGAAATAGAAATTTTACAAGGTATTATTATCCTTTTTATACTTGATGTACTCTGATCTTTTCCATTCTATTTTAGTTAATGAAAAAAAAAACCCCAAAACAAAAAACCACACTTGGGACCCAATAAGTGACCCACAGTTTGCAAAAAAAGTTGATCTGGTCATCCTCTTGGCTTTATCAGAACCTGACGTGTCATCCCCTGCTGGCTGGATCCACCCTCAGCTCCCACTGGCAGCAAATTCTGAGTATGGGTGACACCATCCATCAAGCCCACTGGCCTGGTGGTCCTTGCAAGGGGTCCACTACTCTGTCCACAGTCCACCCGAGGCACCCCACCACACAGCTCCCTCTGTTTGATCAGGCTGCAGTGCTGGGCTGAGGAAGCTGTGTTCCAGGCTGGTGCAGACCCTCTCTTCCTAGGGCTCTGGATGATGGAGGGAGATGGACACAAAGACACCCCTCTGCACTCAGGGGTACCTCCTCTATCAAGAGGCAGAATCCACTGTCTTCTTCTCTTATCTCCTTTTTCCTTCCCATCATTAACTGGACCCAGAAAGAGGTGGGCTTTTCTTTCACTTCCCCTCCACCATCTCATCCTTCTGCCATCCAGGCAGAGATTAGCAACTTCACTGTCACTCATGGAAGAAAGCGGTATCTTCTGTAGCCTTCAGGTCAATTCTTTGAGCTGGGTCCTCCACACTGCTGCTAATAGGTGAAAATCCTGTCCCAGGAGAAAGGCTATGGAATTTCTGCCTATGGCACAGTCAACTAGTTTCCCACCTATGTCCATTAACTACATTTCTAAGACTCCCTTGCAGCTAAGAATGGCAAAATTTGGGCTTCCCTGGTGGCGCAGTGGTTAAGAATCCGCCTGCCAATGCAGGGGACAGGGGTTTGAGCCCTGGCCTGGGAAGATCCCACATGCCGTGGAGCAACTAAGCCCGTGCACCACAACTACTGAGCCTGCGTTCTAGAACCTGTGAGTCACCACTACTGAGCCCGTGTGCCACAACTACTGAGGCCCGAGTGCCTAGAGCCCATGCTCTGCAACAAGAGAAGCCACGACAATGAGAAGCCTGCACGCAGCACCAAAGAGTAGCCCCCCCTCTTGCCACAACTAGAGAAAGCCCGCATACAGCGTTGAAGACCCAACACAGCCAAAAAAATAAAAACAAATAAATAAATAAATTTATATAAAAAAAAAAGAATGGCAAAATTCTAGCCACTTGGATGTGAGTAGATGTGAAGTATGTTGTTTCTGGTTTGTGCCCTTGTTTTTCTTTATAATTTTACCACATACTTTTTAAATCCTAAAACTGTATATAGTTTAGTTGCACACGATTTCATATAGATGGAAACATTATATATATATACACACACCCACACACCATTTGTAGTATATATAGATATATAGTATAGATACCTATGTATTTATATATATGTAAACATATGTTGTGTGTATATTTATGTCTACAGTTACATCTGTAGACAGATAGATTTTTTTTTAAGTGAACACACCTATTTAACCAGCACTTATATTAATAAACAGAATGTTAGCTTCACCCAAGAAGTCCCCTTATGCCCCTAAGGCACTATCTTTTGCAAGATGTCCACTATCCTAATTTTTTTTTTTTTAATAAATTTATTTATTTATTTATTTTTCCCTGCATTGCGTCTTCGTTGCTGCACGTGGGTTTTCTCTAGTTGCTGTGAGTGGGGGCTACTCTTTGTTGCAGTGCGCGGGCTTCTCATTTTGGTGGCTTCTCTTATTGTGGAGCATGGGCTCTAGGCACACGGGCTTCAGTAGTTGCAGCATGTGGGCTCAGTAGCTGTGGCATACGGGCTCAGTAGTTGTGGCTCGCGGGCTCTAGAGCACAGCCTTGGTAGTTGTGGCACACGGGCTTAGTTGCTCCGTGGCATGTGGGGTCTTCCTGGACCAGGGCTCAAACCCATGTCCCCTGCATTGGCAGGCGGATTCTTAACCACTGTGCCACCAGGGAAGTCCCTATCCCAATTTGATCTAGTTTTTTACTGAGAGAAGTGTATTAAAAATCTCTCAGTAAGGCGGTAGGTTATCATTTTTTTGGGATATATTTTGAAGTTACACTATTTGGTATGTACACATTTAGAATTCTTCTATCTTCTTGGAGAATCAAACTTTTTATTATTATGAAGTAGTGCACTTTAGCTCTCATAATGCTTTTTGTCTTAAAGCATATTTTGTCTGGTGTCCATGCAACAACACTAGTCAACAGTAGGATATAATAGCTTCTTCATTATTAGTTCTTGCTATTTGTTTTCCATTCTTTGTGTTTTCAAACTCTTTACATCTGTATTTTCTTTTCTTTTCTTTTCTATTTTTTGGCCGAGCCGCGCAGCATGCGAGATCTTAGTTCCCTGACCAGGGATCGAATCCATGCCCCTTGCAGTGGAAGCGAGGCATCTTAACCACTGGACTACCAGGGAAGTCCCTACATCCTGTATTTTAGATGTATCTTTTGTAAATGACATAACACGGGGTATTGTTTTTATGCAGTTGTACATATCTTTTAAATGAAATATGTAAGCATTTGTATTTATTGTAATTTCAGATTGATTTCAATTTATTCTTTCACGTTATTTTATGCTTTCCATTTGTCCTACCTCTTCAAGTTTCTTTTTCTTTCACCTCTTGCCTTCTTTTGAATTGCTTAACATTTTTTCCTTATTTCATGTATTATTCTGTAGTACTTTGCAAGTTTTACACTCTATTATTATTCTTTTAGCGGTTCTCTAGAAATTTAAGCATGCATACTTAAAAGTCTAAAGTGAATCATTATCTTTCCTCTCCTCCTAAACAATGCAAGGAGCTTAGACCATTTAATTCCAGTCATTACCACCTCTCACACCTCCCCTGGCTAGCTTGGGTCCCATTTTTGCCCAGTGTTTTAGTTTTATCTTGTGGCTTTTTTTAGTTTTGTGGGTTAGACATTATCATTTAAAAATAGAAATTTGTTCAGATTTACCCACATATTACTTTCTTTGCTTATAATTTCTTCCCCAACTTGTACTCCCCTACCCATCACTTCTCTTCATAGATTTCGTTAAGTGAGGATCAGTTGAGGGAGACCTATTTTACTTACCGTGTGTTGGAAAATTCTAATTCTTTCCTTTTTTTTCCTTAAAATATAGTTTTGCTAGGTATAAAATTCTGGTTACTTTCTTTCAACACATTAAAGATGTTCTGTTGTCTTCTGACTTCTGCTGCTAAGAAATCAATACTAAATCTAATTGCCATTTGTCTTGGAAGGTATTCATTTTTCAAGGAAACCTTATAACTGATTTGAAGATATTCTTTTTATCTTTGGCATTCTGCAGTTTTACTATAAAGTGTCTATAGATATGAATTTCTTTTTTATGTATTTATTTTGCTTTGGATATTTTGTTTTGTGAATTTGTGGATTGATTTTTTTCATCAATTCTGGAAGGTTCTCAGAGTATTGTTCCTGCTTAGTACTCTTTTTTCTACTTCTGGATTTTAGATTAGGTATATGTTAGACTTCTGTTGTCTTCTCTATGTATTAACCTCTTTTTCATATTTTCTGTCTATATAATATCTTTATATGCTACAGTCGATGATAATTTTTTCAGTGCTTTTTGTTTCTTGTATCTAACCTGTCTAATCTTGCTCATAGTTTATATACTTGTTTCCTTCTATTATTTTTTAAACATTTATTTTATATTGTGCATCTGATAATTTTTTAGACTTCTAAAAAACTGAAATAGAGTTGACATACAATATTGTTAGTTGATAATTTAAAAATTTGATGTCTATGGGTTCAGTTCTACTATCCCTTATTTCTGCTAGTTTTTGTTCATGGTGCTTTGTTTCTATATGCATGTGTGTGTTTGTGGTTTTTATTTTACTTTGTTTTCTTTTACTGTGACCTTATTTTTTTTGACTTTATCAATGGGAATAATTTGAGGTTTGAATTGAAGGTGAGTTTCACTAGATTTTGCTTTTGTTTCTCCCAAGTGCCTGGGATCATCACCAATCTGCAAAGCAAGGACTTAAAAATTCTCAACTAGAGGTTTGGGGACCGACCACATAATCAATTCATACTCAAAACCCATGTAAGGGTTGTCTTATGGTTATAAATGTTCAGTAAAGACTTTCTCCCCTCTACTGAGCACTGATTTTTGAGATAGGCAATTCTGTAGCCTTTTGGAGTCCTATCTTTAGCAGGACACCTTCTATTACACTTTGTACCTTGGTGGGCCCTGGCTTTGTCAGTGCCACCAACTTTATCACTGACCCTTATGCCCTGCTAACTTGTAAAAACAGAAGCCTAAGTTAGCATTTCAAACTATTTTTGAGGAAATGTTTTGCCCAGCATTTTTGATTGTTTTCAGAAGATTTTAAAGGTATCTATTCTGCCATATTGCCAGAAAAAGAATTATTCTTTCTCTTTGTATTCCTTATTTAATAATCCTAATAGTTCCTGAAACATATGAATGCCTCTGGGCAACTAGGGTGAAGATTATATGTGCAAAAAACAGTAGAGGAAAAGCACAGTCATTATTTTCAAAATATTACCTCCTGACACACATATTCCAGGGTAATTTAAGCCCTAACTTGTATTAGTTGAGGTAACACTAATTGCTTCAATAAACCCAACATAGTGCAGTGAATCAAAACAATAGATGTTTATTCCTTATATGTCCAAAATGGGTATCCCTGGTTAAAGGATGGCTCTGATTCAGGTGGTGATTTAGGGAATGAGCCAGTCTCCTTCCTGTGGCTCTGCCATTGTCAGTCTATGGCTCCCAAGGTCATTGTGCTTATTTGGATCACACTGGCAAAAAAGCAAAGAATGTGGAGACTCATCAGTGGCATGTTTTTACTAGCCAGCCCTAGATGGGGCACATTCCACTTCCTTTCCCATTCTATTAGCTAATACTTGGTAAGATTGCCACATCTGACTGCAGAGAGGGGTTGCTGGGAAAAGTAGTCTGGATGTGTGTCTAGGACAAAGAAGAAACAGGTTTAATAAATAACCAGTCTGTCTCTGCCATGTATTTCCTCCATGAAACTTCAGCCCAACCTGATTTCTCACTTCTCTGAGCTCCTGGCTCACTTATAATCAAGGCCACCAACTTTAGGACCTAATTATCCTGAATTATTTCATGTTTGTACAGTTTAAATCCCCAACTATATAATAACTTCCTTGAAGGTGTGAATTTTGTGCTCAACTTTTTTTTTGCGGTACACGGGCCTCTCACTGTTGTGGCCTCTCCCGCTGCGGAGCACAGACTCTGGACACGCAGGCTCAGCGGCCATGGCTCACGGGCCCAGCCCCTCCGCAGCATGTGGGATCTTCCCGGACCGGGGCACGAACCCGCGTCCCCTGCATCGGCAGGCGGACTCTCAACTACTGCGCCACCAGGGAAGCCCTGTGCTCAACTTTTGAAAATGTCCCCTACCACTCAGTTTTGAACATGCTGTATGCTCTAAAAAAAAAAAAAAAAAAAAAATTAAACCTCTGAATGAAAGGAGAAGGTTCTTGTTGTAACATATTTAGGGATGTAGCGTTGTGGTCTGCAACTTATTCATTATGTTATGCCTTCAACTTTTCTTCTTAGATTTGAAATATGTCGAAATAAAAATTTGGAGAAAACCCCAAACGTCGGGCGTCTGGAGGGGGCACTGCAAACAATAGTTGCATTTCCATGGGGGATCAGTTTAATCTGTCCCGGTACCTTCTTCTGCGCTGTTGAAATCAGCCTTTTCAGCTGTCTCTGGGTTGTTATAAGAATTCATTCAGTCATTCTGAAAATATTTGTTGAGGTCTACGGAGTGCTAGATATTGTTGAGAGGCAGGGCATTGGGAGATGAGCAATACAGATAAGACTCTGCCCTATAGGGGGTTGAATGAGGACGTGCAGACAAACTGCTTTGAGTGGAAAAAGACCTTTGTAGTTGGCTTTGTGATTGATATAGTGATGGTGAGGTTCTAGCTATTTGTATGATGTGGGAGAAAAAAGGCTTGGTGCTGTCTCAAGCCCTTAAGTAGAGACCTTGCCCTCCCTTTTCCTTTGGCTTTAGGTCTTGCTTAAGGAGGCCAACCTTTCTCCAGGCTAGTATTTAACAACAAGCAGAGGAATTTAGCTCTTGAATATTCTTCAGAGCCACAGATAATCTCAGCTAAACTGGGCCTTAGGTTATTGGCCTCAGTATCACTCTTTACTTGAGTTTAACTCATTACTTGGTTGCTAGGCTCGATGTTTTCAATGCTTCATTTTATTTTCTGTTGCTGTTGGTCTTAGTAAATGAGAATGACATATGGACCTGAGTTAAATTGTTGGAATCATAATTTGCTTTCATTGAGTAGTTTTCTTTCTCTACTGCACTGTACTGTGGATGGGAAAATGCACTGACATCTTAGAAACTCTAACTAATCTATTATCCATCTGCTTGGATGCAAACACAATGCATGTGGCAAATTACTTTATATGCTGATAAAGCCTGTGCTTTGGAAAAATGTTGTGCTGTTTATATACAAAACATTGTTTTGAATCAAGCCATCTAAAATATGCAGATGAAGAAAAGGAAGTGTATTCTGAATACAACAAAATTCCAGGAAGGGTCAGGCTGCAAAATACAAGATGTGGTGAGTCTGTAATTAGGTACTGACCATGTTTTATACGACTGAGCAGCTTCTTGGGCTTAGCTCTGACATTGGTCAGAGAATAGCTTTCCAGCCCAAAGGAGTTCACTTTAGAAGATGACCTAGGTGGATAATATAGCTCCCTCCAAAGCCAAGGCAGAGCTAGCCTTTCACTTCACTTATTATGTTGTTTCCTTCATGGAACAGGGCATAGAATTTCTGGCAGATGAGAGTAGAGTACAGAATTTCTAATAAGAGAGATGAAGTTGAGGGGGGGTACACAGTGCTCTTTTTGAAAATTATGTTCATTTTCTTCTCAACTCTAAGGCTTCTCTCTTATCTTTTTAGAAAAAATGCTCTCTTGTTTGGAAGAGTTTCCAAAACTACTCTTTTGGAGGTACCAAGTCTCAGCCAAGGACATTAATAAGATACAGAGCCCATGAACTAGCAGGCTGGGTAGAATAGTTAAGTTCTTCTACTGATACAATGAGCTACTGAATGGTGTCTTCTCATATTGAACAAGGGCTCATTTGTATCCTTAATACCAAATATTCTGTCACTACAAAGGGTAGGGACAAAATCTCCACATTCTTGATATGGCCATTGTGAATTTTAAATTAATTTATATTTTTTAAGCAAAGTACTCCATGCATTATTATTGGGGTGACCATATATCTTGATTTGTTTGTGATAGTTTGGGTTTGTGCCTATTGCCCCAGTGTAATGACTAATACTACCTCTTTTCATTTTCAAAAGCATCCTGATTTGTATGATAAATTATGGTCACCTTACTTACAATGGTAGTCAATATGTCTAGCAATAGTAGATCCAGTCTGTTTAGAGACCAACTCTTCCGCTGAGAAAAGATGCTTAAAATTAAAAAGAAAGAAAAAAAAAAAAGAAGTCAGTTTGGAAGCTTTGGAGAGCCATCAAGGCAATGAGGACTAGCAGAACTAAGATTAGGGGGCAGGAAAGTCCCTTCATCTAAGAGGTGAGCCCAGCTTTTGTATCTTCTTCTTGAGACAATTATCAATTCCAAAAGTAGTGGCTAAGAGACTAAAAACTTAACAGAGCTTTCAACAAACTCATGGGGTTAGGTAGTCAAGTCCTGCCAAGGAGCAGAAACCCTAGTAAACAACCTCAGTTTTCATTTGGAGCTCTGAATCAAGATGAACCAGAAATAGAAAAACTCTCACAGGGACTGAAGCCAAAAATGAAATATTTTCAGATTAGTGTCACTAGCTTAGATGCCTGCCAGAAGCAAAAGCAAAAATCCTCTCTGGAGGAAGATGCATCTTCCAGAGCCTCATGTTCACTAGAGTTTTTCATGTACTATATCTGTCACCCAATGAAAAATAACTAGATATGTGAGAAAATGAGACATAATCAAAAACCAAGAAAAAAATTTGACAACTAAGATATACCTACAAGGGATCCAGATAGTGAATTAATTAGATATAGTCTCTAAAATAACTATGATTAATATATTCAAAGAATTAAAAGATTTAAAAACTTGCCAGAGAACTGAAAATTATAAGTAAAAACCTAGAACTGAAAAATATAGTTACTGAAGTTAAAATCTAAATAGATGAACTTTTTGGGGTGATGGAAATCCTCTAAGACTGAATTATGGTGATGGTGATGGTTGCACAACTGAATTAACATACTAAAATCATTGAATATACATTTACAGTAGGTGCATTTTATGGTATGAAAATTATACTTTAATAAAGTTGTTAAAAAATGGATGGATTAACCAGATGTAGTTGAAGAGAGAGTTAGTGAACTAGAATACAAGGCAGAAGAAAATACCCAAATAAAGCACAGAGAGGCAAAATAATGGAAAGTAATTTGAAAGATTTGTGAAATATAGTAGAAAGGCCTCATATACAAATAATTGGAGTTTCAGTAGGTAGGGAGAGAGAAAATGGAACAGGAGAAATAACTGGGGGAAAAAAATGACTGAGAATTTTCCAAAACGAACAAATGACACAGAGCCACAGAATCAAGAAGCCCTAAGACACCAAGCAGGGTCTGTATAAAGAAACTTCACCTAGGAACAACACAGTGTGATTTCTGAAAATAAAAACAAAGAGAAAAGCTGAAAAGCAGTCAGGGCTGGAAGAGTGGGTACATTTTGTCTTCAAAGGAGCAACAATAAGATTGACAACTGACTCACTGAAACAATAAAGTCAAAAGGGAGTGGATGATATCTTCAAGTTGCTGAAAGAAAACAACCGTTAACCATGAATTCTATATCTACCTAAAAGGATTTTCAGAAAAAACTAAAAATGTTTTAAAAAATTATTATGAGCACATTTATCCTAAAGAAAATACTAAAAGGCATCCGTTGGATAGAAGGAAAATTATCCCAGATGAAACCTCAGAGATGTAGGAAGGAATGAAGAGCAATAGAAATAATAATTAGTTAAATATAAATAAATACTAGCCATACAAAATAATAATAATTTTGTCTTGTGGAGTTTAAAATATATGGGGAATAAATATATATGATCAAAGTGGAACTCAAGTCTGGACAGATTAATGAAATGAAATTGTTCTAAGCCCTTTGTATTGTAAAGGAAGTGATAAAAACTAATTAGTGTTAGCCATTAATAAGTCAAGGGTGCATGCTTTAAACGCTGGATAATCTTTAAAAGAATGATGAAGGAATATATAAATAATAAGCTAAGAGAAGGGGGAAATAGAATAATAAAAAATACTCAAATAATTCAACAGAAGGTGGAAGATGGGAGGAAAAGGATCCTAGTCTAGGATCTTAAGATCCTAGACTAGGATCTTATGAGACAAATAAAAACTGGTAGGTTTAGGCCCAGATATATCAGCAGTTATATTAAATATAAACAGAGTAAATACCCTAATTAAAAGTCAAATATTATCAGATTGAACTTTTTAAAAACCTATATACTGCTTTAAAGAGACACACATTATTTAAAAATATACGGAAGGGTCAAATATAAGAGGATGTAAAAAGATATACTATGCAAACACTAACCAAAAGAAAGATTCTGTAGCTAAATGAATGTCAGATAAAGTAGACCCTCTAACAGGCAAAAAGTGTCAGAGATGAAGAGAGATTATTTCATAACAAAAAAGATTCAATTTGCCAGGAAAATAAAATATTTCTAAATTTTTACGCACTTTTAAAATACACACACATATTCTCATACACACACAATTATAAGACCTATAAGTAGAAATAGATATTAATATAGTTAGAAATGATAACATATCTCTCCTGGTAATTGATACAGTGAGCAGACAGTAAGAATCAGTTAGGATATAGTTTGAACAAAGTTAATTAACAGACCTGATCTAATTATAAAACAGTGCGCTTGACAAATATGAAATATTTCTTTCAAGGGCACAGAAAATATTTGTCGACATTGCCCATAGTCTGAGTCATTAAGCAGCTCAGCAAATTTCAACGGATGGAAATCATACAGAGTGTATTTTCAGATAACAGTGACATTAAACTAGAATTCAACAATGAAAAATATACCTGAAAAATCCCCATATGTTTAGAAATTAAGCAATCATGGGTCAAAGAAGAAATGGCAATGAAAATTAGGTAATATTTACACATTAATGACAATGAAATATGAGATACCAGACATGGAATACAGCTAAAGCCATGATTAGAGGGATATTTATAGCCGCAAATATATACATTAGGGGAAAAAAAAGCGGTTTTAAAATAAATAACCTCAGCATTAATTTCAAGAAGTTAATAAAGAAAAGCAATTAATTTTTTTTAAAAGGTAGGAGGAAGGAAATAATACAAATAAGAGAAGAAAGTAATGAAATAGAAAACAGACATCCCATAGACAGAATCAAAAGAGCCAAAGACTAACAAAATCAATAAATCAAGGGAAAAAATCAAAAAAAAGCACAAATAGCCAATATCAGGGATGAAGCAAAGGACATCACTGTATTTAAATGATAAGGACAGGATATGATGAATAGCACCATGGCAAATTATGAAATGAAATTTTAGAAGAAATGGACAAATTTTCTAAAAATGCCACTTATCAAAAACTGACATAAGAAGAATAACAGTCTGAGTAGCACTATATCTACTCATATGAATATGCAGTTAAAAACCTTACCACAAGGACAACTTCAGACCCAGATGGTTTTTCTGTTAAATTCATTAAATATTTAAGGAAGAAATAACACATTTTTTCCACAAACTCTTCCAGGTAATAGAAAAAGAAGGAACACTCCCAACTTGTTTTAAGAGGTCAGCAGAATTCTTTTACTAAAACCTGACATAAATAAGAAAGATTCTGGGCCAGTTTCACTTATGAATATGGATTCAAAAATCCTAAACAAAACACTGGCAAAGTGAATCCAGCAATAAATTACTACATTATGATCAAGTTGATTATCTTCCAAAACTGTAAGGTTGAGGTCATATATTTGAAAATCAATCAGTGTAACTCAGTATATAACAGAATAAAAAATCATACGATCACCTCAATAAATGCAGAAAATGTATGTGATGTAATGCAACATTTATTCATGATTTTTTAAAAGGGTCAGCAAACTAATAAACAGGAGAAAATTTTCTTACTCCAAGAAGAGTATCTACAAAAAATACCATGTATTGTTAAAAGGTAGAAAACATCATGAGTAATGGATGAAATGTTAAAACTTTGTTTGAGAGTAAGAAATAAGACATATGTCAGTTATCACCTCTTCTGTTCATCATTGCATGACAAATCCCAGCTAATGCAATGAGGCACAAAAGAGAAATAAAGATATTAGGATTGAAAAGGAATAAATAAAACTATAATTATTGGGGGATGAAATTACTATGTATATAGAAAATTCAAAAGGAATTTCAGATAAATTGTTGGAACTTAAAAGTGAATTTAGCAAGTTGGCCGGATACAAAGTAAATATGAAAAAATAAATTCTATTTCTACTGATTACCAATAAACAGATATACAATGACTTTTCATCAGAATAAACATAATCAAATACCTAGGAATAAATCTAACAAAAGTTATGAAGACCTATGTTGAAAACCATTTGACATTATTGAGAGAAATTAAAGAAGATGTAAATAAATGGAGGGATATGTTACGTTTATGAAATGGAGGGCTCCTTTTTTTTAAAAAAAGATGTCAATTTCAAACTGTCAGTGAAATCTCAATCAAATCCCAAGAGGGTTTTTGTGAAAATTGATAAGCTGATCCTAATTTATATGGAAACACAAAGGACCAAGAATAGCCAAGATACTCTTGAAGAAGAATAAGAAAAGAGGACTCGGTCCACCAGATATTAAGATTTATTGTTGTCCTGCTAGAGTAGCTGGGGGAGTGTGGCACCGGTGCAAGCATAGATGAATAGATGAGTGAAAAAGAACAGAGTCCCCAAACAGACCTGTGTATATACAGACACACTATCAATGATAAAAATCCCATCCGCTTGGGGATGGGATGGCCATTTTTTAATAAACAGCCCTGGAACAATTAGATATCAACATACACCCTTGACCCTAAATTTACACCATACACCAAAACCCATTCCAAGTGAATTCAAGATCTAAATGTGAAAGACAAAATAATAAAATATCCAGAAGATAATGTAGGATAATATAGTCATGACTTTGGCTAGGAAAGGAATTCCTACGCAGGACCCAAAAGAAAAAAATCATAAAAAAAGACAATAACATTGGACTGTATTAAAATGAAGAACTTACGTTCATCAAAAGACATAGTTAAGAGAGTGAGAGACAAGTTAGAGGTATCTGCAATATCTATGATTTACATAGGGCTTGTGGGAAGAATATACAAAGAATTCCTCAAATCGGTAAAAGAAAGATAAAATAGAAAAATGGGTAATAGACCTAAACAGGAGCTTCACAGAAGATGCTATCCATATGTCCAATAGACTTGTGAAAAAAGGGCTCCACTTCATAAGCCTTCAGGGAAATACAAGTTAGAAACCACATAAAATGTGACTACACTTCCACCCACTGCCTAAAATTAAAAATGACTTTCAGTACTAACAGGTGGTGAGGATTTGGAGAAATGAGAATTCTCATACACTGCTGGTGAGACTAAATTGGTACAACCATCTTGGAATACTAATTAGCATTATCTAATAAAATTGAACAAGGGCATGTTCTGTGAGTCCGCAGTTCTAATCTGATGTACAGTTTCAAGGGAAAAGTGAATACATATATATCAAAAATTATGGAGAGAAAAGTTCATAGCACCAGTATTCATAAAGGGCCCAAACTGAAAACCACCCAGTATCCATCAAGAGTATAATATAATGTGTGCACGTGTGTGTATGTGCACACACACTTTATGGTACATTTATATAAATTAAAAAACCAATAAAAACAAACTGCACCACAACCTGGATAAGTCTCATTGACATTAATGTGTGAAGGAAGCCACACACACACACACACACACCCACACACACCCACACACACCTCTGTGTTTCATTTATATAAAACACAAAACACAGGCTTGATGAAACTATAGTCTTTAGGGATGCATGCTTAGATAGCAAAACTATAAAGTGATTACTATCAGAGTTAACATAATAGTTGTTGGGGAGGATCAGGCTGCTAATTAAGAGAAGGACGGGCTTCCCTGGTGGCGCAGTGGGTGAGAGTCCGCCTGCCGATGCAGGGGACGCGGGTTCGTGCTCCGGTCCGGGAAGATCCCACATGCCGCGGAGCTGCTGGGCCCGTGAGCCTTGGCCGCTGAGCCTGCGCGTCCGGAGCCTGTGCTCCGCAACGGGAGAGGCCACAGCAGTGAGAGGCCCGCGTACCGGGAAAAAAAAAAACCACACACACACAAGAGGAGAAGTATGAGAGTCTCAGGGGTGCGGTCAAAGTTCTGTTTTTTGACTTGGGTGATGATTACTTGGATGTATGCTTTTCGATAAATCATTGAGCTGTACATTTTGTTTTGTTCACTTTTCTCTATGTATCGTATGTTATAGTTCGCGACGGAAATTTTTAAAAATCAGTAATGTACCTTTACCATCATTTTCTTGATTTTTAATCAATTTAAATATTACCCCTTGACTTGGTACTGTGATAATTAAGACCTTTTCCCTTTCCCTTCTTTTGAATTGACACTGTTTATATTATTACATAAACACTATGCATCAGTGAGACCAATGATATACTATGATTACAAATCCTTTCTTGTGCAACTTTTCATTTTTTCCTACTAGTAAACATTGCTTCTTTTTGATTTGTGTATATATTTGTAGATATACAAACATACACTTTCCTTTCACCCTCCCTCCCTTCCTTCTTTTTTTCTTTCTCTTTAATTTTCCCCATGCCTTCTGATAGCATCTCTCAATCTCATTTTGCTCTTGGCCAAACGTAATCAGATCATGTACCCCTTCTGTTTTGTTTTTCCTGCTGTCATCTGCTGTGGTTGCTCTATAGCCTGTTCTAGAACAGGTTTTGTGCAAGGATTTCTTTCTCACCTGTGTCCTGTATGGTTCCCATTTCCTGGATCCCATGTTTTTTCTTTTATGGTTTGCTGCTTTTGGTGGAGCATATCTGCTAACAGTTTACTAATGCACAAACATAGGAGATAAATTCTCAAAGAACTTACTCTTGGGGAATGTCTTTAATTCACCATCTTCTTTAGTCAGCAGTTTGGGTATATATATGATTCTAGATTGAAAATCATCTTCCCTCCATATTCTGAAGGTGATACTAATTGACATCTAGCTTCTGTTGTTGCTGTTGAGAAGTCATATGCCATTTTGATTGTTCATCTTTTCTATGTAAACAGATTTTTTCTTTCTGGAAACTTTTAGAATTTTGTTGTGTGTTTATAAATCATTTTGCTGTGGATTTAATCAAACCTTTCAACTGAAAGACTTATGTTCCTGTTTTAGGAAAGGTTCTTACGGATTTGTGCTTGTTTGTTTATGTGTTGTTTTTAATCATTTTCCTCTCACCATTTTCTCTGAACACTTAGAAACTCCAATAGTTGAACTGCAGACTGATTTTTAAATTTTCTTATTTTTTTTCCCTTTTGTCTTGATCATCTTTCTGTCTTATTGCCTTACTTTCTGGATGGTTTCCTTTTCTTTATTTCCAAATCATCTATTGAATTTTTAATTTTGTCCATCATATTTTTAATTTCCAAGAACTTTACATTTTTCCTTGAATGTTTCTTTTTGCAACAGCCTGCTCTTTTTTTTTTTTTTAAAGCAATGCCTTCTCTTATCTTACGTAATATATCAATTCGTGTTTTTGATATTTTCTTCTGTTTCCTGCATTATCTCCATTTCCTCAGACTTTATTGTTTTTCCTGATTGCTTAGGTTTCTGACTTGTAGTGTAGGTTTTCCTTGGATGTCCTTTCATATTTAAATGGAAGGTTCTGAAGAGCTTATTGGAAGCTATGTGCTTCAGGAGGGGGCTTCCTGTGGAGTGGCTGGGCTGGGACCCACTTTTTTCAAATTTCGGTATCTTTCAGGAGGTTTCCTTCTGGGGACATTCCGTTTCTTCAGAGAAGGATCTTCTAATCCTGTAGGAGGTATGTAAGTCTGGGTGTTGGTATTCTGATACCCGGCTGGGCAAGGGGCTACAGGCTCTTGTTGTCCATTTCACCTTCTGTTTTTAGTCTGGTGTCCTACCCCTGTGCTCTTCTTTTCAATTTATCTAGCATTAAAATTGACTTGTATGGGAAACGGGAGGGGGAATCACCTGGTTATGCCCCCAGGAAGTATTGAGAATGTTAAGGTCTAACTTTTCATTGTAGAGTCTAACTAACCTCCACATCTCACTCCCATAGTCCACTGTGCTTGATGCCTCCAATTCCAAAGCCTTTGTGGGATTCTGTGAGGCTAATCCACTAGCATCTGATCAGTTTTCCCTCTGCTGGAATTTTAGTCTCAGCTTTCTTCAATATGCCTAAATTCAGCCATCACTCCTCTATCTTTAGATATTGCTTGACAGCTCTCATCTGCTGTTGTCTCCTCTCTCATTCTTTTTGTCTTTGTGGGTTGTGTTAACTCTAAGGACAGAAACCATGACTTACACATCTTTAGTTTACTTGCAGGCGCAAGCACGAAGGCTTAGGAAACATTGATTGATTGATGCCGACCTCCCTAATCATTGCAGTACTCTGCCTTCTTGCTTTCCTTTTTTTTTTTTTTTTAATAAATTTATTTATTTTTCGCTGCGTTGGGTCTTCATTGTTGCGTATGGGCTTTCTCTAGTTGTGGTGAGCAGGTGTCTACTCTTCCTTGCGGTGCGCGGGCTTCTCATTGCGGTGACTTCTCTTGTTGCGGAGCATGGGCTCTAGGTGCGCAGGCTTCAGTAGTTGTGGCTCTTCGGCTCTAGAGCGCAGGCTCAGTAGTTGTGGCACACAGGCTTAGTTGCTCTGCGGCATGTGGGATCTTCCCGGACCAGGGCTTGAGCCTCTGTCCCCTGCATTGGCAGGCGGATTCTTAACCACTGCGCCACCAGGGAAGCCCAGTCTTCTTGCCTTCGTTCCCCTTTCCCCTATGTTCTCTCTTGTTTCTCATTTGCCGGTGTGTAGATGCAAATGATAGCATCTACTTGGGTGCTGCATCCAACTCTTGGTAGGTTCTTCCTTCCTTCTGTCTCTTGGGTGCCCAGCAAACCTGGACCCTGCCAGGCATCAGCCCATTACGTGTGCCCAGCATTTCTGCCTCCTTCCAAGCTGTCTTTGCTTCCAAACTGTCTGGAAAAGAGGAGTAGGAAAGGGAAAGGGAATAGCTCTGAGGTGCCCGAAGGGGCTGAGTCTCTCTCCTCCGCCTAAGTAGAAACGAGGTGCTCTTAAAATAGCCTTCGAAGCTTTGTGATGTGAATACAGCCACACAGCCGTTCTCAGGATTGGCTTATTGTTGAAAATAAAAGTCTCTGGGAATACGCATGCCACACTTCATTCTCATGACAGATTTTTAGAAGCTGCATCTTGACCGCTGTTGCTAAGTGGTTTCAGGGTAGCCAATTTCCAGTCCTAGGCTGGTGTTCAGAGCATCTCTGATTGATGCTGCATGGCACTCTGCAGCTCTTCTCCTGTAGACCTCAGCTGAGTAGGCTTTTTCTCCCTCCTCTCATGCATCCAAAGCTGGGAATGTGAAATAGGCTGCATGGGTATGGGAGTCTCGAGTTATGAGGAGCACTGAGACCGTGCCCAGTGGTCTCCCTTATTCCTTAGTAACTGGAAAATTGTTTAAGCGTGGTCAGTTTCTTTAGCTACCTTGAGATTTTTAAATGAGACTCCTTTGACTTTCATCAGTAATTTGATTTGGAAGAAGTTAATAAAGGTTCTGGTTAGAGTATTGTGTTTTGATTGGCCCATACCTATAGGTAAACTTGAAATGCTTAAGTAAGTCTGGTTTCACAGTGATCTGGAGGGAGGAGTGCCTCTTTCCTAAAGATTATAAGAGCACATCGTCTTATATAAAGACAGATATGGGGCTTCCCTGGTGGCGCAGTGGTTGAGGGTCCGCCTGCCGATGCAGGGGACGCGGGTTCGTGCCCCGGTCCGGGAGGATCCCACATGCCGCGGAGGGGCTGGGCCCGTGAGCCATGGCCGCTGAGCCTGCGCGTCCGGAGCCTGTGCTCCGCAGCGGGAGAGGCCACAACAGTGAGAGGCCCGCGTACCGCAAAAAAAAAAAAAGACAGATATGTCTTGAGTTGGGTCCAGTGGTTAAGACTCCACGCTTCCAATGCAGGGGCCGCGGGTTTGATCCCTGGTCAGGGAACTAAGATCCCACATGCCGTGCGGCGCAGCCAAAAGAAAAAAAAAAAGACAGATTATGGTTTTAGTCTCATTATCTGGAAGTATCTGTGGTAGGCAGTCAGCTCTGCTGTTTAGTTATTGCCAGAAAAAAAGTGGTTGCAGTTCAAATACTCTTAAGTGATTTAATTTTTTGGTAGGTGTTTCCCCATCTTAAACTGATTTATAGTTAATAATATCATACATCGGGTCACTAAATTTGTGGTGTATGCTTTGCAGCTAGTTAATCTTGGAGGGCACACCAAGGAGTTGTCTGATTGGGAGATAGGCATGGTACACCCTTTCCAAGATGTGTGTTTGATTATGTTTTACAGAATTCCAGGCTAGAAGTATTTCAGTTGTGGAAACTTGGTTGCCCAGTTGTCTGTATATTAAAGTGTCCTGAAATCCTTGTGGCACAGGGGAGTGTTAGCTCTGCCCACGGGTACTGAGTGCCTTTTATTAGGCTTTGCCAGGTCCTTCTTTCTGAAGATGGAAGCTCTACCCCATAGCCCTGCTCTGTCTTAAATCACATCTCTCCATACTTAACAGGCAACACAGATGCCAACCAGGAATTTAACCTCAAATATGCTATTCAACACTGATCAAACCTTTGATTGAACAAGGCCATGTTTATGAAGGATTGTTGGTTGTCTGACCCATTCCTAATTTCAGCCTGACTACTAGAGAGCTCCATATCTGATACAATATTAGCCTGGAACTTTCGTGGAATTGTGTTTTATCCTGCTGCCATTGGGCAGTATCCCCTGTGGACCCCATTGGTGTGTTTGTTGCCTAGGTGATTCCTAGGTTTTATTTGTCCTGCAGATGATTGTTGCTTCTCCCAAACAGTGGTTTTAAAGTTTTCGAATTTGATTGTCTTTAGATGAAGCAAACACCCTCCAGCTGTCCCCAGACCCCACCATTCCCTATCATCTGACACTAGCTTCACTCAGTTACTTTGCCTGCTTGGCTCCTGTGGGAATTTGAGTTTGCAAATCCTCCTTTGCACAGTGTGATGGTTAATTTTGTGTGCCAGTTGGCGAGGCCACCTTACTGAGATATTTAGTCAAATACCAGTCTGGACGTCACTGTGGAAGTGTTTTTAGGTAAGATTAACATATAAATCTATGGACATTGAGTAAACCAGATAACCCTCCATAATGTGGTTGGGCCTCCGTCAATCAGTTGAAGACCTTAGGAGAAAAAGACTGAGGCCCACTGAGGATAAGGGAGTTCTGTCTCCAGACTGTCTTTGAACTCGAGCTGCAACATCAACTCTTCCTGTGTTCTCCAGACTGCTGAGCTTCACTGCAGAATATGGAGTTGTCAGCTCCTCTAATTATATGAGCCAATTCCTTAAAATAAATCTCTCTCTCTCTCTCTCTATATATATATATACACACGCACACACTCACCCATTGGTTCTGTTTTCTGGAGATCCCTGACTAGTATACGCAACAAGGTCTTTATAGAGAACTACAGGAGCAAACAGTTGGTTTGCTTGTGTCTTACGGTGACTGAGTCATGTGACTGAAGATATTTCCCTTTTTGCATTGACTTTAAAAGCTTAGAACTTAATCTGCGTCTTAGCTTTAACAGGTTTAGCAAATAAATAGTGAAGGATACGGACAGCACATCACTGGTAGTAGAGGCACACTAAGGGCCTGGTGGTAGGGGGTACTGGATTCAGGTTGTACTAGGAGGGCATTTGGTTACCATGTTTAGTTTGAGTGCACCTCCCCACCTCCTGCATTTGGTAAGTATGTCTGTCCGTTGGGCTGCTATAACAAGGTACTGTAGACCAGGTGGCTTGTAAACAATCTAATCCTTGATATTTGCCTAAGAGAAATAAAAGCACACATTCACCACAGATTTGTATATAAATCTCCATAGCAGCTCTGTTTAGAATAACCCCAACCTGGGAACAACCCAAATGTTCAACAGGTGAATTGAAAAACAGATGATGATACACCTGTACAACAGAACACTATTCAGTAATACAAATTAATAAATTGTTATACATGCAACAACATGGATGAATGTCAAAGTGATTTTGTTGAGTGAAAGAAAAAGAGTATACTGGGGGAGAGCAGTCCCAGTTCTGGAGGGTTGATTACACAATCAGGTATTGGTACAAGCGATTATACACATGGGGGCTGGTGTGGGGGACCCTCTAGAAACCACCTATTCCTTTCTCTTGCCTAAAACCCTCTAGTAGGATGAGATCACCTCCCCTTTAAAGGGTTTTGGGAAAGTGGATTCCACATTTGGCAGTATTTTGTGGTCTATAACTCTTGCCTGTATATGTATGATTACTCAGTGTAACTGAGAACCCTGCACAGTGTTGTCTGCACAGAACACATTTTAGTTAAAACTGCTCAGCATGGTAGTCCTGAAAAACAGTCATCTGAGAGTTTACAAAACTTTTTATAATCAGCAAGGAAATTATGTCTTCTAATACTTCCATGAGAAACTCATTTTGTTCACCCATTTTATAGATGGCAAAGTTGTGGTAGAAGAAGAAATTCTGAGTCTAATACAATTTCCCAGGCAGTTTGTTTCTGGAAAATCTTAGGAGCAGAGTTTCTCTTGATTGGCTTTTTTTTTTTTAATATTTATTTATTTGGCTGCGTTGGGTCTTAGTTGCGGCATGCAGGCTTCTCTCTAGTTGTGGCGTGCAGGCTCCAGGGCACGCGGGCTCAGTAGTTGTGGCATGTGAGCTCAGTAGTTGTGGCACGCGGGCTCTCTAGTTGTGGTGCATGGGCTTAGTTGCCCCATGGCATGTGGGATCTTAGTTCCCCTACCAGGGATCAAACCCACATCCCCTGCAATGGAAGGTGGATTCTTAATCACTGGACCACCAGGGAAGTCCCTCTTGATTGGATTTTCAAGACTCTTCTAGAAATACTAATCTGGTATCTGGAAAGATGGTCATTGGAGTCAAATAGATTCAGGTTCAGATTCTGACTTTGCCTCCAATTACCTGAATGACCTGGACATACTCCTGGAAACCTCAATTTTTTCCGCTTCAAAATAGGAATAATCTATCTCATAAAGTTAGGGAAATATACTTATTCACTTATGTACTTACTGAGGAAAGATTATTGGGTGTCTACTCTGTAGCAGTGAGGAAGATAGTCAGTGTTCCTGCTATCATGGAGCTGATATTTGATTGAAGGGACAAGGAAACAATAAGTAGCTAAACAAATGAATGTATAAGATACTATCGGCTGTAAAATAACCATACAAGGTAAAGAATGGTAAAGAATGCTGGTGGGACCACTTTGATAAGAGTGACCAGAGAAGAGTTCTTTAGTTATAAAGGGCCAGCCAAAGGGCACAGTACATGCAAAGGCCCTGTGGGAAACAGCTTGCACATTTGAGGACCCCCAGTGTGGCTGGGGGTTGGTGAGTTGTGGAGTGAGTAGGAGATGAAATGTCAGGGCCTCATCTCGTCGGGTTTTATGGGCAAGGGAAGTATGGACTTTATACTTGGTATACTGGGTATAATGGGAAACCACCAGGGAATTTTAAACAAAGGAGTTGCCGAGTATGGTTTATTTTTTGAACGTTCTGCCTACTGTGTGGAGGATGGGTGCAGAGAGACCATTTAAGAGGTATGATGGTTTCTGGGAGAGAAGGAGCTTCAACTACAGTGGTAAATTGGAACGGTGAGAAGTGAAAAGATTCAGGATGTATTTTGGAAGTAGAACTCATGGATTGGAAGTGTGGGGAGGGGAAAGGAACAATGGAGGATTATTTGAGGAAGTTGGAAGGCAGTGTCGTTTCTTGAGATTGGAAAGACCTGGGGTAGGGAGCAGAGATCCGGAGTTCTGTTTTGGACAGCCTAGGCTTGAGATGCCTGCTGGGCATGTCAGGAAGGCACTGGGCATTGACATCTACAACTTGGGTTGGGGGGGTGGTCATTGGCATGTAGGTGGTGTCTACAGCTATAAGATTGGGTGCTATCATCCATAGAGAAGGGGCAGAAAAGAGAAAAGGGCCCAGAACAGAGCCCTGAGCACTAAAGTTTAGAGATCCGACCAAGAAGAGATGAGCTATAGCAAAAATAACTGAGAAGGAGCTTTCATTGACGGAAGAAGAATTGGGTGTGGGGTGTCACAGAAGCAAGAAAAGAATCGTATCGACTAGCCAGCGCTGGACACGCTCAATGAAAGTTAGTTTCCCCTTAATGGAAATAGTATCATTCATTTACTTTAGGTCTTTCAAAGGATATAATATTACCTTTCATCCCAGCATAAATTCAATTTGCAATGGCATTTTTTACCTCTTTCATATGTCTTTCAAGGTTGAAATGTGGAGCCCCGAAGAGCTGTGGGTTGGTTACCCCTCTTCGAAAGCATACATTTACCAGCTTGCAAATCCACCAAGCAAAGATTTCTTTTTCCGCCTTAAGTTCTCGTGATTTAATTTGCCTGAGTAACCTGCTGTCATAGGTTTTCATAGAGTCCTGACATCTAACAGAGTAATTAATGCTTTAGGCTTTTAGGAACTGTTTCAGGATTTTATTAATCACCGTTGTGATTGCACATATGAATTATGAAGGAGTTATTTTGGTAGTTGGATTTCCCCCTCAGAAAAATTTCCATATTTGTTCATTATGAACTGATAGCCTCGAGAAGAATAAAAAGGAGAATGTTCCCTGGGTCCTGTGCAGGCATTTCAAATTATCCAGAGTCAGGATGACTTCATAGTACATGGACCGAGTGGGAGTTGTTTGAAGTTGATCCTCAAATGCTTTCTCTTTCTCTTTCACTCACTGTAAATTAATTAGAGATTCTGTGTGACTGGCCCAAATATATGGATTTTGTGAACGGTTTAAAGATGCATGAACATCAGAAGGAATTTGTGTGTTTTGTTTGATTCTGCTGTGATTCTCATCACTGGAGGAACCACTCTTAGAACCATCATAATTAGTGTGCTATTCTTTGGGGGGTTTTCCAGGAGAAGGAGCGCATCCAGGTAACTGCGAAGAAATAGAAACCTATCCTTCTAATTCCTTTTTCATTTTATTTAGGGAAAGCATCATGGATTTTCAAAATTATGTGATTGTATTTGAAATCAGTGTATCAGAGAGGAGCATGATGGGTGCTGTCTGTCTAGTCCTTAGGATTCAGTCTGAGGTGTGGAAAACAAAACACCATCACTGTTTTCTTTGAAACCCCTCCTCCTAAGGCATCCGCTCACCCCAGACATTTGCAGATTCTCTGCATAAATGCTCCTGTGGCTGCAGGTGGGTCCTGCTGGCCATTTTCCTTGGCATGGGGGTAAATGCAGGTTCCCCCGTGTTTGGAGGAAATTTTACTCCATGCCTTTTACTCTGACAAGAGAAGACTTGCTGCTTTACTGGGAACAGGGCTCTTTTCAATGATTAGAGTGATTTTCTGTGATTCTGCCATACTTGGGGAAGATTTTTGAGACTACAAATAAAAGACAGTAGTTGTATCAGTGTACGGTAGGAGGCAGCCACTCTGCTTAGAATCTGGTGCCTTGACTCTTGAGTGAAAATACCTGTCACTGCTCTAACTGCCATTTTTACTCTTCCTAAGTGGCCGGTGGGATAAGGGATGGGGAAGGAGCTGGATAAGGCCGGAGGAAGTCCATTTGCAAAGTCAACAGCGGAAGTATTCAGGCAGAGCAGCAGACATCCGACCTGAATTCTGTATAGATAAGGGAAGGATTTGATACCGGCAGCTGGGCCACCCTGCCAATTCTACAGTAGCTTGCTGTGACAGACTAATCTCATGGTATTTTCATCTTAATTTACTCGCATCCTGCTTTTTGTAGGTAAC
The DNA here is from genome assembly GCF_000442215.2 of Lipotes vexillifer. Classification (NCBI taxonomy): domain Eukaryota; kingdom Metazoa; phylum Chordata; class Mammalia; order Artiodactyla; family Lipotidae; genus Lipotes; species Lipotes vexillifer. The sequence goes on from NW_006799727.1 coordinate 1,821,090, forward strand.
AGCATTTCTGCCAAAGGTGATAAATTTGCTAAAGCTTAACATTCAGATTCTTTCCTCATATGAGTGTTATATAATTATATATACATTTGGGCTCAAAGGTCCCCCGTCTAACAAATTCCCTTCACCGGAGTCCCATTTGAGGGCCCATTCTCTCATTAATTTTATTTGACATTTATGTCAACATTACATTCCTCACCTAAAAGGAGAAATCACATGCGTACACGGGGGTATGCTTTAAAGTGGAGTATTTAGTTTGGCAGTGAAAAGCAGTCAGCTAAGTCTGCGAAAGCAAAATGTTCTAAATTAGTTAATGCAGAGTGGTCTAAAGCACTAAACCGAAGTTGCTCAACAAAGTGCCAAGTGCCCATGCACGTGGCCGTTTTGATATTTCTAACGTTTTTCCTCCAGGGGTTCCCAGAGTTCACTGACATGGTGTCTGGCAGATTAACTAGGGAGTCATCAGAGGGGAAGGAAATGGGCTGAAAATAAATTGTTATGGTGTCAGGAGTGGAGGTTGCAAAAATCAAAGGCTTGATTCTCGTACTGACTTCAGAGTGAGGAGTTTATCAGTGAAACATGGCGCGTCCAGCTCCCAGTTCTGCTGAGCGGAGAGTTTTATCAACGGCTGCCGCCGAGGCAGGAGGGCAGCTGGGAACCCCATCCAGGCATCAAGAGTTATATTATTTCTCGGACCACGTGGCCGGGGCATCGCTTAGCGCTTCCAAAAGTACACAAAAGCGTGATCTGGGGTTTGTTAACCCTAAACAAGAAATGATGGTTAGAGAAACTTGCTGTCCTCCGATTTTGGGTCTAGGTTGAGTTTCGAATCCGTGGATGCCTCGAGAGAGGGAAGGAGTCAGCTGTAATTGGCATCCAAGGGACTGAACGTGGCAGTTCCTTTTGCTTCCAGAATGCTGACTTTTACATACTTTGTGGTTTGTGTGTTCGCGAACTGTGCTTTGTGCTTGGCTGTAACGGTGAACTGCAGGCTGGGCTTTTGTTTTGCAGAGAATTCACCAGCGGTGGAGAGGACTGGCCTTTGGCATAAGTGGGGGTGGGCAGGTTGTCTAGCCCCCTCACTCTTTTTCATTCCAGTGGTCACCCCTACACCCCCGTCCCCCAGCCCTGCCAGGCTTCACTGACCCAAAACAAACACTGGAGTCCCCCCCTCCATGCTGTCTTCAGCATGAATCTGGAGGGTCAAGCGGTTGGTGACCAGCAGACCTGCAAGCCTGTCCAGGTGCCTGGGTCCCTCAAGGTCATTGCTTGAGTGCTTTTAACTATGACCTTCTGGAATCAGTATCTCCTGGGGGTCCCCTTGGTGGTCTGGCCACTTCATGTCTCTGAAAGGTAGGGATTTTATCAGAGAAGGAGCAGAGGAGGATTGCAGTTTGTGAAGGAGAAACTGAGTCTGGGTCGACCTCATCATTGTCAGCTCAGATAACTTTGTTCTCAGCACCTCACGTTGGCTTTAAGGACTTCGTGATTTTCTCACCTGATCTTGTCTGCTTAAGCTTCTGGCTTGTGTTGCTAGGTCGTTTGGGTACAGGGTGAGCTCTGGCGGTGGGGTGTGTGTGTGTGTGTGTGTGTGTGTGTGTGTGTGTTTTGTTTTGGAGTTCTGGTGTGCACTTCTAACCCCTTTAAAGGCACTGCATAAAGAACTAAGAAATTCATAGTTTTCTGGCTATCAAGGCAGCTCTGGATTTCACAGGGAAGAGATTTTGAGAGCTGGAAGGGCCACCTTTCATGTGTGGAAAGAGTTAAGAGCCAGGTCTGGGACAGTTCCCCACTCTTCTTTTCTCCTTCTGGCCACTGCCTGTAGGATGATCAGAGAAGCTTCCCATTGCAATGCCAGTGTAGTGAGATGGAAAGTGTTGGGAATACCTTTGCTGAGAGCTGATGACAGTTATGTTCCAGCACCCTAGAATGGAGGGGCCCTTCAAGACTGTGGAGTCAGGGATTTCCCTGGTGGTCCAGTGGTTAAGAATCCACCTTCCAGTGCAGGGGACGCAGGTTCGATCTCTGGTCGGGGAACCGAGATCCCACGTGCCGCGGGGCGACTAAGCCCGCACGCTGCAACTACTGAGCACACGGGCCACAGCTAGAGAAGCCTGCGTGCTGCAACGAGGAGCCCAAGCACCGCAGCAGAGGATCCTGCATGCCGCGACTAAGACCCAACGCAGCCCTCAAAAATAAATAAGTAAATATTTTTTTTGAAAAAGACTGTGGAGTCAAATCCTGAGCCCGTTAGCTCTGGGTGGCAGAGCCAGGACTGACACCTGGCTCCTTTGAGCCCTTAGTTCAGTTATCCCCGTCAACGCTTTCTGGGTGCAAGAGAATTAGAGGCACCCACTGACTGACACCTGCTCTCTCTCTCTGTCTTCTTCCTCCTCCTCTGCCTGGTAGGGGAGTGTTTACCATGGAACTAATCTGTCCTTGTTGAGCCTCTGCCTCCATTTTAAACTCAGTTAAATGAACCACCATTCCCTCAGAAAACAGCCATTTCTCTGGACCTCTTTCTGCTGACACCAGTTGCCAGTGGGCGTCTTAGTCTGTTCAGACCTTTAAAACAAAATCCCACAGACTGGGTGGCTTATAAACAACAGAAATCTATTTCTCCCAGTCTGGAGTTGGAAGTCTGAGATCAGGGTGCCTGTGTGGTTGGGGGAGAGCCCTCTTCTGGGTTGCAGACTTCTCATCATAGCCTTACACGGTGGAAGGGGCTCCGGAGCTCTCTGGGGCCTCTTTTATAAGGGCACTAATCCCATTCACGAGGGCTCTGCCTTCGTGACCCAGTCGCCTCCCAAAGGCTTCGCCTCCTAGCACCATCACATTGGGCATTAGCGTTCCAACAGGTGAAATTTCAGGGGGACACAAACATTCAGACCATAGCAAGGGGTGATACCTTCCAGCCAGCAAGTGGTGAGGGTCTGTTGTGGAGAGGACTGGATGATTGGGGGCGCTGCAGGGGGAGTGGCTCAGATCAACGGTACTTGTTGTAGACAGTGATCATGGAGATAGTTCCCTCTGCTTCGTGTCCCCTTAAAAATGTCCCCTCTTTGAACCCTCCTACACTGTTGGTGGGAATGTAAATTGGTGCAGCCACTATGGAAAATAGTATGGAGGTTCCTCAACGAACTAAAAATAGAGTTGTCATACGATCCAGCAATCCCATTCCTGGGCATATATCTGGACAAAAGTATAATCCAAAAAGATACACGCACCCCTATGTTTGTAGCAGCACTATTCACAATAGCTAAGACATGAAAACAACCTAAATGTCCATTGACAGATGAATGGATAAAGAAGATGTGGACAGTGGAACATTACTCAGCCATAAAAAAAGAGTGAAATAATGCCATTTGCAGCAGCATGGAGGGACCAAGATAATATCATGCTAAGTGAAGTAAGTCAGAAAGAGAAAGACGAATACCATATGATATCACTTATATGTGGAATCTAAAATATGAACTTATGATAAGTTATGAACTTACCTATGAAACAGAAACAGTCTCACGGACATAGAGAACAGACTTGTGGTTGCCAGTGGGATGGCAGGGTGGGGGAGGGATGGAGCGTGAGTTTGGGATTAGCAGGTGCAAACTATCATACAGAGAATGGATAAAGAACAAGGTCCTACTGTAGAACACAGGAAACTGTATTCACTATCCTGTGATAAACCATAATGGGAAAGAATTTAAAAAAAGAATGTATGTGTGTATATATACATATACATATATATATATATATAACTGAATCACTTTGCTGTACAGCAGAAATTAACATACTGTCAATCAACTATACGTCAATTAAAAAAAAAAGTCCCCTCTTTGCTACAAAAGACCTTGCTTTGTATAAATGCCCTTGCTTCCTTTAGCCTTCAGGCCTGGCACGGAGAGCTGTTCCTGAGGGGACCCCTAATTCTTGTCCCTCAGAACTTGTACACGTGGCATCTGGCTTGTTGCTTGGCTGGGAATAGGAGCTCAGGTGATGTCCATGCTGTTTGAAGCAGGGCCTACATAGGCAAGCTTTCTTCTCCACGCAATTTAGAAATTGCTAAGTGGACTAGCTCTTTGGATGGAGGGTCCAGTTCCTCCTTTAATGGAAATATTCGGAAAGTCCCCAGTGCCCCTGGTCTTCTCTAAGTGCAGCTTTATTGGCATTTGGCTCCTTGTAATATATTTTTAATATACTATGTATGCTGTATCTGAGTAAATCAGTAGGTATGTTTTGAAATTAAATATTTGCTAAGGGCTAGGTTCTCCCGTTGTTAAATTATTGATAACAAACTTCACAGACACTGTATGAGACTGGATGATATATGAGTTTTGAGGGACCTGCCATTTATTAGACTTTATCTGCCCATGAAATCCATTTCCAATTCAGACCATATCTACTTCGGGATTGCTTGCTAGAAATCTAGTCCCAGGTTTCTCCTTATTTCAGTGCAATATCTCTGGCTCAGCACCTTTCCCAAGGTGGCTGATCTAATCGGGGCCCAATCACTTACCGCTTCTCATTTCCTTTGGCAGGTTTGTCAAACCGGGAAGTGCATCTCGGGGACACTCCAAAGCAGTAGTCGACCCACCCCCTTCGCCCTTCTCCTGTTTAGAGGAAGGTGAACTCCCTGAACCACAGCCCTGCTCTGGGGTCTGTAAACAGAAACAGGACCACTTGTGTGGTCAGGAAAAGAGAAGTGGTCTCCCTGCATTCCCCGGTGTCAGGAGCTGTCAGGAACCTCCCCAAGATGAGCAGTACTCAGTGACCCTGAGCAATTAGAGCTCATTTGCATGGTGTAGCAGGCCACTGACCCCCCAGTCTCTTTCTGCTCCCCCACTCCTCTCTGACTTCCCCATAGACAGGTGCGTGCTTCTGGCTGCTGCAAGGTCCAGCTGGCAGGAGTACTCTAACTTGTCATCACAGAAATAAAATTTGTCACCTCCGTGTTCCCAACCTCTGTTCTTTCATGTTTAACCAGCATTTGGAATCTTTATAAACATGTCAGGGGTTCTATTTTTATTTCCTAATTAATTCAGAAAAGGAGCAGAAGACATTGCTAATGATAGAAAAGAGAAAGGGACAGGTAGGACTGAGGGTGGCTTTTGTTTTCCACTTAGAATTGAATGAATATGGGCGTCCAGCAATTTGAGAAATTACTTGGGGCCTGCCAATGCCTTGGTGATTTTTGGGCTGTCCTGGAAGTGGTCAGAATTTATGAACAGGTCTAAACTGATCAAATACGATGGCAAGCTTTTCTGCTCCTACTAATGGACAAGCGGTACCTCATTTCCCCATGTACAAGGGAGAATAACAATTTCCACGTATATTAACTTTTTAATTATTTGAAATGTATTCTTTTTATCCCTACTTCTGAAATTATATTCTCTGAGGACATTAAACCTAATTTAACCTTTGTCTTGGTGATTCACAATCATCTTTCTAAACATCTAGAACTGTGTATTTTAGTGATTTCAGAATCTTAACAATCTCAAGGGTGTAGTGTTTTAATTAAATGAGCATTTCCTCTATCCATTGTTACCGAAAGGCTAAAATAATAGACATGGAATAATGGAAAGTTCTAAACATAGAATCAAAACCCTGCTTCTAATTTAAGTTTAATCATTAATTAGCTGTTTGACCTTTAGCAAGCCTCTTAACCTCTCTGAGAATTTATTTCCTCATGTGTAAAAATGGGAAGTTGGACCATAATATTCCCAAGGCTGTTTAGATTTCTAAACTTCTGTAATCTTATGATGAAGGACCATGATATTCTGTGATGCCAGTTGTCCTAAGGGCTGTTGAGGTTGGGATTATTTGTTTCTTCAAGATATGGTCCCAGACTGCTGAGATTTTCTAGATATTGTGCTGGCGTTGAAGGTTTTTTCTATTCCACGGTTTGCAAACTGTAGCCTCTGGGCCAAACTTACCCACCACCTGTTTCTGTAAATAAAAGTCTGTTGGAACACAGCCATGCTCCTTCATTTACACATTGGTCTGCGGCTTATTTTGAGCTACAGGGGTGAAGTTGAGTCGTCACAACAGAGAAAGTATGATCCATGATGCCTAAAATATTTACTCTATGATCTTTATCTTTACAGGAAAAGTTTGCCAACCTCTGCCCGATTCTTTTCTTTTCTTTTCTTTTTAACTCTCTATCACTTTTCATTGTAATCACTCTCTCTCCCTCCAGGAATCCATTTTAATTGACCACGTCTCCCAGGCCAGAGGCTAAGAAATCAGAGAACACAAGTGATTAGAATTGTGTTCAAAGAAAGAGTTAATAGGTTTCTGAACAAAAGTTCAAGGGCACAATCTCTGAGTGCAGTGTTGAGGGTGTGAGCTTTTTACCTACTGAGAGATCCTTCTTTTTTAAATCTCTGGGTTATTCTGGAGAGTTATTCTAGGTGGTTGAAGTCTTACCACAATTTGAAATTTCTAGAAACAGTTGCTTTTAGGTTGCTGACTGTGGTTATGGATTGGCCGTAAAATCTGCTTCCTACATATACATGCCGTTCATACATGTGGCGTTTCCTATCATGGCGAGGCTCAATGCCAGAATAGTGATCTGAACTTGAGATCAAAAGACCTGGGTTTAGACCCTCCTCAGCTGTCCCATGGCTGTATGGTCTTAGGCAGTCATTCCCTTTACTTCCCCAAGCCTGTTTCTTCATCTGTAAAACAGGAACGATATTAACTACATCATAGGGTGTGCTGCAAGGGATATGTGTTTCAGCTCCTCCCTCAATTGCCCTTCCCGCCACTTGGGTGGAGCAGGTGTGAAACTGATATGCCAAACATAGAACGTGAAATGGGCCACAGCAATGGTGGGCAAGATCACTATGCCTTAAAAATTACCAAGTGACTCCAAGTGTTTGCCCTCGTCTACAAGGCCAGGTGAGTAACCCTTGCCAGAGTGCTGGATTGGCTCAGCTCTTGATATAGTCAGACTTTGATTCCTGTTAGGCCCTTGTTCCTGTGTATAGCTCCATGGGTGGTAAAGTGAAGGAGTTCGGGTGAGGGGAAGGATGCAGACATTCCTGGGTTCCTGTTGTAATAGCATCAACCCCGATTTCTATCAGCTGCTGATGATAGTACTGTTTCCTGGCGTGGATCTGAGGCCCTGTATATATAGATGACCGCCTCCCACTCTGCTCTGTAAGTCCCGTAAAGGCAGGAACTATTCTTTTAATTTTAGCTGCAAATTTCCATTGACTAGAACAATATCTGTCTTCAGCATATATATGTTGAATTGATTTGTCGTGACCGAGAGTTTCTGGCGGCATGAAGGTTTCTTTGAGGTTGACTGTCTGTGCTAACTGTATGTTTAGGTAGTAGCCATAAAGTGCTAAGTGTCCAAACAGCCACCTGATGGAGGAAGCAGCCCTTCCCTTAGGATATAGAAATAGAAGGCAGGCCACAGCTACAGGTGCAGCAGGGCTGGGCTGAAATCTCAGCCTGCTACTCACCCAAGATCACCAAGGCTTTCCACCACTGCTGTTGTTTCCCTGACTCGGAGGCTGCCCCCCATTCCTCACCTCCATCCCTTTTGCCCCTCTGCTGCCCACGGATAATCTGGATCAAACTGTGGGAACTGCAAAGAAAGACAAATCTACAACTCACCTTGAAGGTTATCCTAGAAAGGGCCAAACCATCCATGATCCAAGCCACGTGTAAACACATATATTTATGTTTATCGTCCCCATGTGTTACTTATGTCTTTTTTGGGAAATGAGTAACAAACACTTGATTCATTCATTTAAACAAACATTGAATCTTTGATTGGTGCCGGGCTTTATGCTAGTTGTTAGGGTTATAGCCCAGTGGAGGCCCAGCAGGTGATCTGGGGCAGGCTGCTTTGGGAGGCGGTTGGATTTATTCTGTGCCATGGGAAACCTTTGGCCAGGTTCACAAGTGCGAAGGGCACAGTCAAGTTTCTGTTTAGATCATCACTTTTGCTGTTGTGTATAGAGAAGTTCCAAGGTGGGTGAGAGTGCAGTCCTGGAGGCCAGGTGAGGGATGTCCCTGGACTACGCAGAATAAAGTGACGATGAAGAGGACTTTCTGGTGGATTGGAATAGAAGTGGGGAGAGGCAAGGAGGTCCTGGGATGCTGACATTTAGGAGGTGGCATTTACTGAGATGGGAGAAATTTGGGGGAGGGGTGGGAAGACAGATGTGGGTGGGGGAAGGGTCTCAAGTTCTGTTTTGCAATTAGGTGCACTGGTGGCACAAGCACCTTCTGGAGCTGGTAAGCGCGAACCAGTGTAACCTTTCTTGTCCTCACCGCTCGTGAGTTGTACCACGCTCTGATAAATGACTAGCTTTCTTCCTACACGTGGATCTACCCTGGGTACCACTTTGTACCTATGTTTATACCATGTCGCCCCCTCAGTAGTTAACACCATTGCTCACTTATAGTAGATGCTCAATAAATATTTGGAGATGACTTGCCTGCACCAAGCATCCTCAGCTTGTTCACGGAACTTGACTCTGAAGCAGGAACTCTGTGGGTAAAGGGGAAGAGAGGCAAATGAAGAGGGTTTTTTTTTGTGGTGTTGATGATGAAATGGCTGTTTTTCTGAAAAGAGACTTCAGATGAGTGAGGAGGAAGAAAGAGAAATCGGATTGAGGAACACATCTAGACCTTTGGCCCCGATGCTCCCTTTCTTGGCCTCTAGACTTGGAGTCTTGGGTTCGGCTGTTGTTGGAGGCAGGGTCACACCTGCACACCTGTCTTCTCTCCCCTTTTCCATTCAGCTTCCTTTCTCCTTCCTGTTCTCTTTTTCCCACCTTAGAGAAGACAAGGCAAAGTTTACTTGGAGGAGGAAGGGGAGAGTGAAGCTGAGGGCTTCATTCAGGTGTCCAGGGGCAGGGATATTGTCTGGAACATGGAGCTGCTGTCACATACAAACCTGAATGAGTCGTGAGTATTTCATCCCCTGGAAACCAGCACGATGTACATAATTTTCACCACATTGTCTTGGTGTTCCGGAAGATTGAAGCTGGTGACAGTGGTAGCTCTTACTAACTCAGAAGTGCGTTTCTGTGATATACCCCATCTCCACACCTAGTATTTTTGACAAAGCAAAATAATGAGGGCAGCGTCTTGGTGATTTTAAAAGCTAAGCGCTTGTTGCATTTTTAAAAAAATTTAAGTTATTTCTTCCCTGTAGGAAAGTAAAGAAATCCGTGATAAAATAATAATTAAATGCTGACAGTGCTAAATTTCTACTCTGCGTGAGCGGGCGGCAGTTTCATACCAAAACATTAGGTCATTGGAAGAAAAAAAAAATCTGATTAAATACCTCTGTAGGCTTTTCTGATTAGCTGTGCTTAAAAGAGTCCATGACAGTAATGAAAGGGTGTAATATGACAGCCGCAATTTATTCTCGGAAAAAAAAGGTACAATAGAATAGTGCGTATGTATGAGGTTTTTACAGGAATTTCTTGTTGGTCTTTACTAGTGGGCTTTGTTTCATAATCATTAGTTTCTAGCAGTTTCGAAGAGCCCCCCAGCTGCAAAGCACGTTGTATGACTGGGGTGAGGGGTGAGGGGACAGTTTCAATGCCAGCCTTCCTTTTTCTTCTTCTTCTTTTTTTTTTTTGTCTTCTCTGGGCAGCAGGTTTCGTATTTCTGGGGTTATATGACCTTGACACAAGCAGGTTTGGGAAATGGAGTGTAGCTCGTCGAGATTCTCTTATCCCCTGTATTAACCTTCTGCATCTGGCAGCTCCCAGCGTCTCTTTGTATTAACTCGCCATGGCATGGGGGCTGCAGGCCAGATTTGACATGAAGATGGAATGATAATGTGGCATATGGTAAATGCAAGGACCACCGCTAATTACTCTTTCTTTTCCCTTTCTCCTTGACTTCTACTGGTGATGGGAGTTTTCTCGAATTTGTGTTTTCCTTTTTCAGCCCCGTCATACTCTCACCTTCGGTAGATGTTCGAGCAGATGACTTTCTTGGCTATGATGTGATAGATACAGAGTTTGAAACCAAAAGAGGACTTAGGGCTCATCCAGCCTAAATGCTTCATTTCAAAGACAAGGATTCTGGGTCCAGGGAGGGTCACCTGGGAGGTGGTTGCAAAATGGAGCCTGGAATTCAAGTCTCCAAGCCCCCAGATGTGCCTGGTTTTTCCTTTTCTGTCCTACCTCCCAGAAGCTGAAATGAAGCCAGCGTATTTGTGCCCTAGGGCTGCTGTAACGAAGGATACAACAAACTGAGTGGCATTAAAGCAACAGAAATTTATTCTCTCATATGTTTTGGAGGCTAGAAATCCAAGATCAAAGTATTGTCAGGGCTATGCAGACTGAAGGCTCTGGGGGGAACTGTTCTGTGCCTCTCTCCTGGCTTCTGGTGGCACTGCCAATCCTTACCTTTCCTTGGCTGTGGCAGCATAGTTCCAGTTTCTGCCCCCAGCATCTCGTGGTTTTCTCCCTGTGTGTGTCTCTGAGTCTTTTCTCTCCTCATAAGGACACCCGTCGTGTTGGCTTTAGGGCCCACTTTACTCCAGTATAACCTCATCTTAACTAATTTCATCTGCAAGATCCAGTTTCCGAATAAGGTCACATTCAGAGGTTCCAGGAGTTAGGACTTCAGTGTATTTTTTCAAGGGGACACAATTCAGCGCAGAACAGGTGGGCTTGGGTATGGTTTTCCATGGAGGGTTTTTGGAGACGCCGAACTGCGATGAATCATTATCACCTTCAACTGTACTTTCAGAGCTTGCTCTGTCTTGATGCTTTTCCCGTCAAGGGCAGGAACCTGAGTCTTTTCCATTTATTATTAATGAGGATGATGCGTAGCTTTCACTTTTTAGCAAGGAGTGAGAGCACGTGAGTCAACCCGAGGATTAGCCACAGAAAAAGGATAAAGTTAGAAACAATTCAGAGGCAAGATCTGAGGCTGTAGAAATTATTGTAGAGTTTCTCTGAGTTCTTTTTCGGTCTCATTTCGGTCTCTCAGTTTGGAGAGTTGATTCTCTTTACTCTTATACTTGTTTTATATTTATTTATAATTTAGAATAATTATAATTTAGAATATGCAATTTATTCTATATTACTTATTCTATAATTTATTCAGCAATCACAGTTATCTACTTGTCTCCTTAACTATTATTTTTTCACTATCCCCTCACTCTAAATTCACCTTCTGGAAAGCTTGAAATTTTAATTCCTTCTGTCCTATCATGCTCTAGACAAAATTCATAATTGCACCCCATTTCCACTATTGTTATCTCCTATCTCCCTATGGAGCCTCCTTCAAACCAACACGATCTACTTCCTGATCTCCAAATACACACTGCACCTGTCCACCTCCATACTTTGCTCTGGCCCCTTTTGCAGTCTGCAGTGGTGTCCCCTTCTCTTTCTATTCCTCTGAACACAACCTACCCTCAAAGGCTTGTATCCGTCCCTGTTCTCCATGGATGCTGCCCAAGTAGGAATTGACCTCCTCCTGAGTGAAGTCCTATAGAACTCCTTGTCAGTACCTCATTTGGATCTCACAGGACTGCCTTTTAATGCTCTCTCTTTATAGATATTATGGATTAGCAGCCACAAGCCCTACCTTCTACTCAAGGTTCTGCCGTTACCACTTTGCGTGCCTGTGTCTGATGCTGCCTGTCTCATTGTGGTTCTATGAGGATCAGATGAGATAGAACATTAAAATTATTTGAAACTCATCTATGAGAAGTACTACTTAAGCATTGACTACTTAATGTGCCTCAACTTACTCATCTGTAAAATGGACCTATTAATCAATAGTACCTGGTGGAGATTAATTTAGTAAAGCACATGGGACAGTACCTGGCGTATAGTAAGTCACACTCATCCTCATCCTCATTGTCAGCATCTTTGGATGGAACTGTGTGCCCTGTTAGGACAGAGGTTGTGACTTGGAATTTCCTCCACGCATAGGATGGAACCTTGTACTGGATGCTCCGTAAACGCTTGCTGGCTCAACTGTGAGTTCCAGTCTTGCTGCTGTGTGCAGTACTCACATTCTCTTTTTTCTCCCTTTTCCCAAGACATTAAAATTCCCACTGATCACTCTTGAGCCTGGAAGTTTTTAAATGAATAGAAATCAACTCTCTGACAGCAGTGTTGATTTGGGCTCTAAGCCTAAATTAGTTTGATAGGTGAATTGCTGTGGTAATGCAGATGTCATCATTCAAAAGTGATCCAAATTCATTTTCTTTTGATACCTCCTTATCAGGATGTAACACAGGCATGTTTTGAAATGGAACAACCTCTATTAGTTTAATTGAGCATAGTTTTGACAGTGTCAAGGTTTGTGTAATGTCCTCGTAGTAACCCTTTGAAGGCATTGTTCTACAAAATGGTGGGGCAGAAAATTCCTGGTACAGCTTTTGGTTCCACGTCTGGTGTAGGGTAGCAACCCCTGTCATCTCAGTTGAGGCTGTACCTCTTGTACCCCTGAGCTTACACTCAGAGCTGATTTCATCTGGAAGGCACATGGACCCCCTTACCTGTCATTCACTACCAGTGTCCTTTCCAATTGGTCTAGGCATGGGCATGGCAGTTGTTAACATGTTTTAAATAATCTGGAGGACCTCTGTTGGAAATTTCTGAACTGAGACTGTATTTGGATGCCACAGAGCAAAGCTGGGAAGGGGAAACCTGGTTTCCAATGTCAGCTTGTCTAGTAACTCGCTGTGTGACCTTGAGAAAGTTAGTTATGGCCTCAGAGCCATGTGTGTAAAGTGCTTATGCCAGTAACTGGCATGCAGGATGCATTCAGTAAGTGGTGTAGCTGGTTTTATTTTTTTTTCGAATATCCTCAGAGATAACAAAAAGTAAATCACTTGCAAGCAGGTAATACTTGCTGGGTAATGTAATTTTGGGTCCATGACGATAAGTCATTGTAAAGTAATGAGACCCAGACTTGTAAACCGGCTCTGGAGTCACTTCTAAAATCAGTGACAGGACTTCCCCGGTGGCGAAGAATCCACCTGCCAGTGCAGGGACATGGGTTCGAGCCCTAGTCTGGGAAGATCCCACATGCCACAGAGCACCTAAGCTTGTGCACCACAAGTACTGAGCCTGCGATCTAGAGCCCATGAGCCACAACTACTGAAGCCCGTGTGCTGTAGGGCCCGCGTGCCGCAACTGCTGAGCCCACGTGCTACAACTACTGAAGCCCGCGCACCTAGAGCCCGTGCTCCGCAACAAGAGAAGCCACCACGATGAGAAGCCCGCGGACCACAACGAAGAGTAGCCCCCGCTCGCCGCAACTAGAGAAAGCCCGTGCGCAGCAACGAAGACCCAATGCGGCCCAAAATAAAATAAACAAATAAATAAAATGCAGAAGGAATGACAGAATTAGAAAATTATTTAATAAATAAATAAATAAACAAATAAAATCAGTGACAAGATTACTACTTTTAATAAAGCCAGTGCATCCCAGGGCTAGAGTTTTGCTGCCCAAAGCCTCAGTACCAGGACTGAGTTGTATGGGTAACTGGGGGGCGAGGCATACTTCCCCCTCTATGACTCCAGTCAGGACAGGTGGAGTGAGGGTGGTTACTGGTTTCGCTCCCCATTCCTTCACCAGTGACCCTGGGGCTGCACGTGGCCACAACCTGGTCCAGCTCCTTGCCAATGCTCGTTACTGGCTTGTGCAAGGAAGACTAGCCTGGCAGACCCTCACTGCTCTGGGCAGACTCCCTCTCCCCAGGGTGTATATTTGAGTGAATACAGCTGCCTCTTTCCC
>NW_006799727.1:1834884-1864153 GCF_000442215.2 Lipotes vexillifer
TGGTAAGAGGCTTGGCTACCAGACGCTATTTGTACAGAGAAGTTCTGATACACTGTGTATTGTAATTGCACTTTGTTATCTTTTGGTACTGCTGCGCCTTCCTCCCGTGCTGAGAAGGCGAGTGAGAATCTTAAAGTGATAAATAGGAAGAAATTGCGTGTTAAGAGAGGCCTAAGCCTGCTCAGATGTGAATAGGTTTGTAGGAATGCATTGAGCATCTCAGCTAGGTAGTGGAAACTAAGTTGTACCCATCTTGCCCTGTCGTCACCCCTGCTTTCCAGCTGGCTCCCCAGGGCCTGCTGAAGCCTCCATGATGGTCCGCCTGGCCTGCTTCCTCCCTCACCCCTGATGTGGCTGGATGTGCCGGACCCCTGGGCTCCAGACCTAGGCATCTCTCCTCACTGCACGGCCAAAGCTGGCTCAGCCTCCCCTGAGGGATGGGCTTGCCCAAATCCTAGGACAAATCTTGATCTGAGGCAGGGTTTAAGGAACTCCATTCCAGAATCTTTGTTGCCTAGTCTAACCTTGACCTTGGGTCTCGGTTCTTTTTATAGTTTCCGCAAACTGTTCCCTACCCTGTTTCTGTGCCCAAACCTCCTGCCTTGTTTACCTGGCTGAGAACCCCAGGTACTGAAAGGCCTGTGCTCAACCCTGTCCTGTCCATGCAGTAGGGCCTGCCTCTCAGTACCAGCCCAGCAGATGGGGGCCCTGCTCACCTCTACCCACCGTATCTACCCTGCCTATCAGCTTTGTAGTTTTGCCCTGCCCCTTTCCTGGTTCAGTCACCCTGTTTCTGACTTCATACTGCCTCTTTCCTGTACTAATTCACTTGTTCTTTGCTCCCTACCCTTTGTATACAGTGGAGATAACTTCATGGCCAAGATATGCTCCTGGACAAGATAGATGAGAGAGAGAGAGAGAGAGAGAGAGAGAGAGAGAGTGTGAGAGTGTGAGAGAGAGAGAGAGAGAGAGAGAGAGAGAGAGAGTGTGAGAGTGTGAGAGAGAGAGAGAGAGAGAGAGTGAGAGACAGGTTGTCTGGAGAAGTAGGAGCAAGTCTTTAATATCCATCTTCGTTGTCCCATCAATAACTACACATTGTTAATTTTTATATCTGAAACCACACAACTCAGATTGGGACTTGAACCCACTGTCTTTTTTTCTTTTCTTTTTTTTTTTTTTTTTTGCGGTACGCGGGCCTCTCACTGTTGTGGCCTCTCCCGTCGCGGAGCACAGGCTCCGGACGCGCAGGCTCAGCGGCGATGGCTCACGGGCCCAGCCGCTCCGCGGTATGTGGGATCCTCCCGGACCGGGGCACGAACCCGCGTCCCCTGCATTGGCAGGCGGACTGTCAACCACTGCGCCACCAGGGAAGCCCGAACCCACTGTCTTTTAATTGCAATCACACACCTGGTCTCAGGACTTAATGAAGCTCAGGTTTTCGATGTCTCGTTGCAGAAAGAATTCAGTGAGAGACAAAATATTAGGTAAGAAGTGGATTTATTTAGAGAGATTCACATTCCAGAGACAGAATGCCATCCATCTCAAAAGGCAAGAACGGCTTTGGGAGGAACACACTCCACAGAGTGTGGGCCATCTCAGAAGGTGAGAGGACCCAGAATACGGGGTGGTTAGTTTTTGTGGGCTGGGTCATTTCATAGGCTAATGAGGGGGAAGATTATTCCAACTGTTTTGGGGATTTCCAGGAATTGGAAATTAGCCTCAGAACTGTCATGGCACCTGTAGGTGTGTCATTTAGATGCTGATGTATTACAGTGTGCGTGTAATGAGGCTCAGGGTCCACTGGAAGTCGAGTCTTCTGCCATCTTGGACCTAGTAGGTTCTAACCAGTTTCTGTCATGTCCTCAACGGCTGTGTCATTCTTTTAAAGGTTGTGCCCTGCCCCCTTCCCTCCTGGTTTCACATCTATAAGGTTCCTGTATCTTAATTTCTTTTTGGCTGTGCCGCACAGCATGCGGGATCTTAGTTCCCTGACCAGGGATCGAACCCGTGCGCCCTGCAGTGGAAGCGCAGAGTCTTAACCACTGGACCGCCAGGGAAGTCACACTCTATCTTAATTTTTAAATTTTAAAGTATTTTGTCTACACTTGCTTTTTTGCCTTATGTTTTGGCTTTAGTACCTAACTTCTGCATGACATGAGATCACATTTTGTGTGATGTCAAAGACCTCCTTCATGCTTGCAGTGGAATCTTTGCCTTTGGCACCTGTCCCACCTCAGCGAGCAGGTCTACTGCTGAAGACCTGCCAGGAGGCCCGGTCTAACCAGCTAACCAGGCAAAGTCCCACTGTAGGGTGGGACCTCAGCCAGCTCTTGGGGCTGGCTGGCTAAAGCCAGTAGGGGCGCCACTGAGAATGAGTTAGATTCTCTTGGAATGGTCCCTTTCACGTGTTCAGCTGCGTTGCACGTATCACCCACCTTATGTGTGGGACAGGAGCTCCAGCAAACTGCCATGGAATTTCTGCACAGTCCTGACATGGTTACTCTCCCAGGATTTGAGTGGAAATTAGTAGGAGACTTTTATGGAAAGGACTGCCTTTGAAGGGAATGAATGAATGAAGCAGTAACTAAACTTAGGGGTGAGATTGGCACCTTTCACTAAAGGCTCAGATTTATGAAATATCACTCATCATACGTTCTGGCCACACTGGCTTTGAAGGCAGTCGAGAGCTTGGGTGACAGTCTCAGGGTTTTGGATCTAAGTCCCACCTAGTGCAGTTTACTGCTGGTGTTCCCCCCAGCTTAGCACCTGAACTACTGCTGGGCCCAGCGAGCCCTTTTCTGCCCTGTAGGGTCTGGTGGCAGCTCTGATTGTATTTTTCCTCATTATGCTTTTGTCTCCATCACTCACAGCTTTGGATTCCTTGCCCCACTGCCCCCCATCCCCTGCCCCAAGATGGGGCAGAAGAAGGTCTTCCTGCTTTTTTAGAGCCTTCCTGTCCCTTTTCCCAAACTAGCTGGGTACTTTCCACCCCACAGCCTCTTCCTGGTAGACTAGAGACCAGCTCCCCCGGGACAGGCTGGAGAATACTTGGGAATCAGTATCCTAGGTTGAACCCAGAAGCGTCCCTTGTCAATAGCACCAAGTTGACAGACCCCTATGGCTTATGACCTTTTTCCCCTTTGTCCTGGGGACCCCTTCTGCCCCCTCATAGGAGTCCGTGTATTCATGCTCTCCCCCAGGACATTCAACATGGGAAGGCCCCTCCGGGCTCCCCCTCTTCCTGGGGAGGATGTATGTCAGTACTGTTCTATCTCCCCTCCACCCAGTACTCGGTCCACCCAGGTTGGTAATAAAAGGTTGATAGCTTAGTGACGTGCCATACATGAAGACTCAGTGCTTGTCCATGCTTTGGCCTGAGCAACAGGATGAGAGCAAACAAAGTTTTAGTTTCCTTTATTTTCTATACAATGAAAACTGGCCAGATAAATAGAAAATGCAAATTCATCATTAGAGAAAAAGAGAATATTTCCTTTCTCATTCTTTCTACCATCTACGAGGCATTTTAATGTAGTAAACACACACCGGCATGCACGCACGCACGCACAAATCATTAGACTAAAAGGTAAGCTACATGAATTCTAGCCCTGGCTACAAACTTCCAGTGAGCTTGTTGGTCAAACCTACAGACAAAACCTTGGCTTCCTCACCTATAAAATGGAGAAAATATTTTTATGCCTGCTTATTGGCTTATTGCAATTATTAAATTAGGTGATATATGCATGGGCTTAAAGAACTATACAAAAGACCAGTTTGGAGGGGACGTCCCTGGAGGTGCAGTGGTTAAGACTCCATGTTTCCGATGCAGGGTGTGCGGGTTCGATCCCTCGTTGGGAAACTGAGATCCCACATGCCACGCAGCGCGGCCAAGAAAAAAAAAAAAAAAGACCAGTTTGGATATCATTTGCTAGAGACACTGCCTTTACTGAAGAGAAAGAAAGTGGTAGAAAGTCACCTAAGATATGAACATGCAGTTGACAGGATAAGAAATAAATGGCTCTTAAATATATGAAAAGATACTTACCCTCCTGCTAATAAGACAAATATAAACTAGAACTTTAAGAGATCATGTTTACCTGTCATGGTTGGTGCCATGTATTAGCCAAGGTGAGGAGAAGCAGACACTCACATTGCTGAGGGGAGTATAAATTGATACAGTCTCTAGAAAAAGCACATTGGTAACATTAATAGAAAATGCATGTATCTGGGGCAAGCAATTCCATTTCTTGAAATTTATCCTACAGATGTGCTTGCACTTATATAAAATTAGGCATCTCTGTATTTACTGATAGGGATTGACCTTGAAGATATGTTGAGAGAAAAATACAAAGTACAGAACAGTTTATAAAAAACATTGCTTTTGTCTTTTCACAAAGAAAAGAAATGCTAATATTTGCATAGATTATATCTGAAAGGATACACCAGATTTAGATCATTGTTTTAGGGTTTTTTTCTTTCTTTTCTTTGTCTACTGCCACCCACCCTACCCCCCCAAACACACACACACACACACTTTGGTGGTAATTGCTGGTTTTTGTTTTCTGCCCTGCCCAGGAGTAGAATTGGGTGGCTGGTGACAGGGGGGTGATAAGATTACTTTTCACTGCATATCCTTTTGAACCTTTTGAATTTTGTCTATATGTAGCTATTACCAACAAATTTAAAAAATTGAAACAAAAGTAAACAAAAAATCAAAGTGAACAACAAAAAAATACGGACAAAATCCCAACTCTCCTACTTTCTTATTGCTAAAATAAAGTAAAATAAAATGAAAGGAAGAAAAGCCACTTAAGAGGAATTACTCAGGGTTTTTAGTTTTTTTTTTTCCTGCCCTTTACCATGCTTGACTTTCATATGCCTCTGTTTGTTAGAGTATTTTCCTTTCACTATTTGGAAAACTAACTTGAGCTGGCCCTTTACAACTGCAAAAGGAGATTTTAGTTTCACGATTCTAATGAACCAAATGATCGTGTCTGTGCTCTCTCCTTGATCTGCCAATCTTTATTTCTGAGATCTGAGTAACCCTTGAAAAGTTGTGAGCATCAAACCTAACCTAGATATTCATCTTCCCTGACTTCCCAATGAGTGATGGAGCTGGCTAGAAAGGACCCTTGGGGCCTGCCGCCCAGGGAATTAATCTCCGGGGTAATCAGATAGCTGTTCAGGGACTGTGGATCCTAATTGGGTATTGAGCATTTTGTTAAGTGACTCAAGTTCTGCCTTCCTGCTTTATTAGAAATTACGAGTTGTGTATCTGGGGACTGTACCTCCTGAGTTTTGCTTTCTTTATTTTTATATATTATTTAAGCAAAGGGCTCTTGTAATTGGGCTTTTGTCTTTTTTTTTTTTTTTTTTTTTTTTTGCGTTACGCGGGCCTCTCACTGTTGTGGCCTCTCCCCTTGCGGAGCACAGGCTCCGGACGCGCAGGCTCAGCGGCCATGACTCACGGGCCCAGCCACTTCGCGGCACGTGGGATCTTCCCGGACCGGGGCACGAACCCGTGTCCCCTGCATCGGCAGGCGGACTCTCAACCGCTGCGCCACCAGGGAAGCCCGGGCTTTTGTCTTTTGACCCTACTTCATAGAGTTAGTTCTTCTTTACCAAATTGTCCCCTTTGTGTAATTATGCAGAACTGTGTGTTCTCTTTGCTATGAAGACCAAATGGAGCCCCGCGGACCAGGTGAGGTCTCTTGAAGATTTTCAAATGAAGAGGCCCTCCGTGAACACGTGCCAAATGGGGCATTCGAAAGAGCCCCTTCATGTTGACTTATCACGGCTTTCAATTAGGAGAATTCACCACTGCCCACGTGGAGACGCCCTCCAGGCCCAGTAAAGAGCTTGTTTTATTGTGTATATGGACAATTTGGAGTTAAAGGCTATCTTCAAACTAAGGGTCCTGTTTACATTTCCGTTGTGAACTAAAGTCACTTGCTTGTTGGAATGGGGTTCAGCTTGTTTATACATTATTCATACCTGTAAGTCAGAGATCATACGCGTGGTGTGGCACATGTGTGAACTGCATGCGTGTATTTGCTGATGGGGACTTGAGTTTAGCTAATATTTTCACAGAACGTTTCCAGCAATCCTTACAGCCTCACTTAAGCAAACAAATAGCTATATCCTTTGCAAAACAACTGAGCACACAATTCTGAGTAATTTTTCAGATGCTCTTTACAATGATTGGCCCAAGGCCTATCCTAACATCATGTACTTTAGAAGCAACTCTGAGTTCTTTGAAGAAGAAAGATAAATCTCAAGGCAACAGATTTCCTTCTGTTTTCCTTCAAGTGTTTGGCTCCAATTCAGTAATGAGTTTTATGTAGCTTATCAAATCATGAAAATGATGGCATACAACATTATTACCTGTTCTTAGGTGACTATTAGGAGATTCCCAGAATCTCTGGATTCCCAGCTTTTTGGGGTCTTGCAAAAGAACTTTTGCCATGGCCTGAGATTAAAGCAAAAGCAAATAAATCAAACAGCTCTGGCAAGTGAACGTTCTTGTGCCCAAGATTGAATCATCAGGGAGACCCTAAAATAGAGTGTACCCCAAGACAGAAGGTATCTGGCAGAAAGGAAAGAGAAAATGTTGGGGTGGAGGTCACTGGGCCTTCTACAAGCGTGTCTTGAGTACTTACTATATACTCAACACTGTGCTGGCTGGGCACACAGTGTGCAGGGATGCAGTGGTTGACCAGATAGACGGGACCCACCATAAAGAAGAAACACAAGTCTAGATGCCCTAGGAAATTGTGTGGAGGCAGCAGTGGGCACAAGGCTCCCCCTCACCACCCTGTGGGGGATGTTATCCCATCTTGGACTCCTACTCAAGAGGTAGCATTGGAGGGAGCAGGGAGTACTCTTTCTTTTGGGTTGAGGGGAGATGGGTTACAGAGATATAGTGATGTTGGTAGGAAGCACAGGCATTGGTAGGGCACGTTGGACCAGGGATGAGTTAGAAGGCAGGTGGCAGCATCAGAACCTACTCTGCTTCTGTCACTTTGATGTGAGTTTCACAGAACTGATCTGAATGATACAGAAGATTGAAAATAAAGGTTAACCCCAGAAAGTTAGATCTATAGCTCTTGATCCCCTTAACACAGTGGGGTGCCCCCTATAAAGGGTGTTTTCCCCTACCTCACCATTCTATCATTTGCTGTTTTCAAAAACTGGCTCTTTTGCCTTGTGCCACAGCAAAAATATTTCTACAATTCTCTGTAAGTAAATGGAGTCTTAAAGCTTAGACCTCTGCCCTGGGCAAGGAACCAAAGGATGTCATTGTGCATAACTTCAAAGGCTGATAAGATGTTTAAGGTCGCTGCTCTCTGAAAGAGTTTCTTTCTTTTAAGGCCAGCCAGAAACATTCTTGTACACATCCCACCATTATTCCAATGAGAAGCAGGAGACCGTTTCTTCAGTGCGTTGAGGCTCTCGTTTTTTTGGGGTTTTTTCCCCCCTGCATGCCTCTACCCCACAGAGTATATTCTCTCTCTCTGCCCTACAATGGTTGCATTGTGCTTTGGATGATGGATGTCCAGTAAGCATGATATTAAAGGCACTACCTTTTCCGTCTGGAGGAATCAAAGAAACAGTGGTTCTGTTGCATTATTTCCATGTTTGCATGAAGCAGTCACTCAAGGACTTGGGGGTTCTTGATACTTTGGGGATTATGACTGGTGTGGTATAAGCTGGTGAAAGATCTCTGATCATCCAGCATTTAAAGTCTCTCGGTAACAGGTGACTCAAGAGAAGTTCAGAGTCTACTTTTGTCAGGGACACTTCTCTCTCTCTTTTCAGTTTTATCCCTGGACACTGCAGAATGTGTTGGTTTCTCTCTGTCACCAGCAGGCAGTTTGGCACAGCAGATGCCCTCAACCTATGAAAGCAGGGGTGGAAGATTTTTAGTAAATTGTCCAGGAAATAGGAAAATACTGGCTGTGCTGTTGGAAATGTTTGCTATTTACTGCACATTCTTTCACACAGGATATCTTCCAGCTAAACGGGTTTTTTATACATTCTGATTTTGAAAATGGAGGCCTGCACTGTCAAGTCTAGGAGGAGAAGGCCCCCGGGATAGAAGGGATGGAGCTCTGGAAATGATTCATTACCCACTGGCTGGTGGAACATGGATGCTTTGATGGCCAAAGATGGTGATGCCTCCTTTGCGTCTTAATAACACAGTGCTCGGAGCTCCTAGGTGCTTTACAAATGCCTGTGGGTGGCTTAATAAAAGTATAATTTAGGGTTCTGGTGCTTGCTTGTAGTTTCCCTTGTTCTTCGCCTGGATTCCTGGCCCAGAGAATAGAGACAAAACTCTCTAGTTCTGCCTTATGATGCCATTCTGTGTTACTGCACTCCACGGGCACCCCATCGCTGCCTGCCATGGAAGGAGCATTGGCCAGCCTGCCAGAAAAAAATGTAACGCAAATGAAGACTTGGGAACCTCACTGTTTGAAGCTCCCGTTCTCGCATTCCAGACCGAGGCCCTCAGGCACACTGGAGATAGCTTAATACGAGCATATTTGTAACACTCCGGTTCCAACCAGATCAAAGGGCAGTGAGCCTGCCTGGGCTGCAGCCTCCAAGTGAAAACTGGACCCTGGAAGTGAGCCTGTGTGACTTGGCCATGCCTTGAATCCGAGAAGAAATACCAATTCTGTTATGGATGTTTGAGCCATCGGATGGAGACTTTGAAGTCTCTTTGCCTGTAAAAAATTGGATTCGGTGCCTCCCTCAGCCTGCCCCCACCTTGGACTGGTTTAAGATTTGGGGTTTCTTCCAAAGTGGCGCTTTCTTGTTGAGGCTGCTGGGGAAAATGAAGTGATCACGCAGAAGCCAAATAGGTGCTGGACTGCTGGGAGCCTGGGAGGGCTCAGCTCAGAGGCTGGATCTTTCGGGATGTTCCAGATGTTATTGGGATTGGATGACTAGAAGCACTAAAGCTGCAGGTAAAAGGGAGCCTCACTTTCTTTTCTTGAACAGACTATGGAAATGTGGGTGTTTTTGTTGCCTGGATCAATTTTTTTCAGACTTTTAGGTTCCATGGATTAATAAATTTCAAAAGAAAATTTTCTTCTTTTTTTTTTTTTTGGCAAGTAAGGGCTTTAAAAATTGCCACTTGTTAGCACTACAACTCGATAAAACAATGGACTTTCGAACAAACCAGGAAAAAAAATCAGTAAGAATTTAATTTCAGAATAAAAGCAATCTTTTAAATATAACACATTTAACATTATATTTTTAAAAATATATTTGTTTTTCTCCTTTTGCCTCTGGCCAGTGAAAACTTTGTCACTGACCAGTATTGGTCTGTGAACAGGTATTTGAAAACTATAGTGTTAGGCTGTTAGGCTACATATATACTATATAAACAGACATATATACGTACATACAAATTGAAAGAAAAATCATAATTATTATGATACTAACACATATGCATTATTACAGAGTAATACATGTTAATTACAGAGTATGTTTACATATATTATCTCATATGGTCTGTTAGTGTATGCCTTTGAAACATAAATTAGTCTTAATAGCCTAAGCTAAATAGAATTAAGAACAGAAGGGAAGTCTAATGTTTATTTAAACTGTTACTGTCCTAGAGTCAAATATGAATAATTTAAAAAATTATCTACTGCTTTGATTTTTCCATGTCTCTGCTACTCTGCTATGTTAGTGAGAGTAAAGAAACAGACAATACTGTGATGATATGCACACATCTTTAGAAACCTATGTATAGCCTACTCGCATTCACATATATATTTGATTTCTTTTCTGAATTAAAAAATCAGAGCATATATTTTGACGAACATAAATGAACATGTGGGGAAAAATAAAATTATCTGATATACATTATGAGAAAAATCTGCGGACTCTGTGGGGCAGGGGTTAAGGGGGGCAGGCAGGGGAGGAAGAGAGGGTGGACGAGTGAGAGAGAATTTTTACTCTAAGTGAATAGGGGTGTTTCTAGTCCCAAACTTGTATTTAAAAACAAATATGGGGCTTCCCTGGTGGCGCAGTGGTTGAGAGTCCGCCTGCCGATGCAGGGGACGCAAAAAACAAAAACAAAAAACAAATGTGTATTTTGACTTCAACTCAAGTGTCTCTGTCTTGAACATCTGAATATAGGTGTTTCTGATTTTGAATGTTCTCTTCGAATAAAATAACAGATATTTTCCCTTTGCCAGCTTCTCCTTCCAGCTCCTACTGGCTCGTCCTAGGATTCTGGGCTCCCTAAATTTCCCTAAAGGAGGGCACTAGCTTCGGTATTCTGGTTTGCAAGAGTTTCTCTGAAGCAAAATCTATTGCAGGACCAGTAGCCTGGTTGCCCAATCGCGGTCTTATTTTGAAGACCCTCAACCAAGCCAGAACTTCAGTTAGGCACGAATTTATCGGTCAGTTAATTACTTCAGGCAGTGATCGTTCAGTAAGTGTGTGGGTGCCTCATCCCTGTCAGGCTTGGTGCTAGGCAGTGGGGATATTAATAGAACTCAAGATAAAATGGTTTCTACCCTTGGGGAGCTACCAGTCTATTGGGGAGACAGACAAACTAGGACACAACAAATAATAAATGACAAATAGTAATGAATCCTGGATAGGAAACATATAAGGTGCTATTATCAATAAACTTGGAAGAAGCCATCTTGCAAACTCATCAGGTAAAGTGAAAATTTGACAATCAACAATTGGCAATTGATATTGTGTGCGTGTGTGTATGTGTGTGTGTGTATATATATATATATATATGTGTGTGAAAAAGACAAAGGCTATATAATACATTTGTAAGGCTTTTATAACATAGGAAATTGTTTCAAGAAAGGAAAACATTAGGAAAAAATTTCATCAACTCTTAATTTTCTCATGGCCTCTACTTACTGAATAATTCCTCTGCAAAACTACAGTTTACTAGATTACTTGCATGGTGCACAAGGTACTCCAATAGGAAGGCTAGAGCTGATTGGCTGACTTAACAGTCAGACCACAGGCTCTTCTTTCCATGACACAGCACTAAGGGTTTGGCCAGATATCTCAGATTACCTACAAACTAAAAAAAAAACATTTTAAATTTTTCGGGGGTTGTATTTACCCACCATTTTGTTTTCTTCCAATGAAAACCAAAATCACCTAACACTGAACATCTGCTCTGAATAAGGCCCTGAGCTTGCTTTTGGGGAACATACACCTGGTAGGAGA
Organism: Lipotes vexillifer; assembly: GCF_000442215.2. NCBI lineage: Eukaryota > Metazoa > Chordata > Mammalia > Artiodactyla > Lipotidae > Lipotes > Lipotes vexillifer. Next base: position 1,846,099 of record NW_006799727.1, read on the forward strand.
GAGAATGGTTGTATGCACAGGATGTATATACAGTAGAAAAGGTTCAGTGCAGGAGCAGAGCTGCAGGTAACAGGAAGGGCTGAGTGTAGGGGTGGAGGGCTCAGCTAAGAATTGCTGGGGTGGCATTCAGACTTGATCTTAAAGAGTGGGCAAGCATTAGACTTGTGGAGAGTGGCAGTGCCGTGGACCTGCTCAGCCACCTGACAAGCTCATGCGAAGACCCATTAAGCCTTTTTCGTATTAAAACTAACAACTCTTTGTTTCCTGAGGGCATATATCTTGATAGGGAGCGATGATAATATATCGATTTCCATCAAGTTGCATTTTATCATCATAGTGGTTACAGAGGAGGCTGCTTTTAGTCCCTGCAGTGCATTTGAATGTGTTGCAAGAAACATGGAAGTTGACGAAAGGCATAATGGATCTGTAATGGACGAGGGGCTGACGAGGCCACAAATGGGACAGGCCACGTTTGGAACACGAGTGCTTCGCTTGGAGTCATGTGCATTCTCCACATTAGAAGGGGCCGATGGTTACAAGCTGGTTTTGCCTGAAACTCCAGGGAAATGCTTGGGCACCTCTGCTGGGCTGCTTTATCTGGTTGCCTTTGCCTTCAGCATCCCCTATGGTGGGCCTGTGGCTGCTAATGACCACAGGTTCAGGATTGCACGAGAAGAGGATGCCTCTGTCCGTGCGAGTATGTGCAGCTTTTTGAACGAAAGGATTTTTTTTTTTGTGGTACGTGGGCCCCTCACTGTCGTGGCCTCTCCTGCTGTGGAGCACAGGCTCCGGACGCGCAGGCTCAGTGGCCATGGCTCACGGGCCCAGCCGCTCTGCGGCATGTGGGATCCTCCCGGACCGGGGCACAAACCCGCGTCCCCTGCATCGGCAGGCGGACTCTCAACCACTGCGCCACCAGGGAATCCCCGAAAGGATTTATTTTTTATTTTGCCACGCCGCACAGAGTGTGGGATCTTAGTTTCCCGACCAGGGATCGAATCTGTGCTCCCAGCAGTGGAAGCGCGGAGTCTTAACCACTGGACCGCCAGGAAAGTCCCCAAAAGGAGTTTTTTTTTTAATGAAAGGAGATACACAATGAATGTTGTGAAGGATGTTTTTCTAAAAGAGAAAGAAAAGTTTGCGATCAAGTGTGAGTATGTTTTATGCTATTCAGAGCCCTGGCAGGTAGGCCTGGTTCACCCCAGAACCCTGGGAAAGGACAGGCCTGGCCTTCAATGCCGTCTTCATCATTTGGGAAGTTTAGTCAGCGCTGTCAGTATGTCTTGGAGGTGGTTTTCACAAGCGAATACAATCAGTGCCAAAACTAGCCTTTTGCGGAAGAACTTAGTTGGTGAGAGAAACCATCTTACCTTATGTCCTAATAGTAAATGTGTTCTGAATGAGGCCTTGGCCCAAAGTCTTACATTTTTTCCGTCACGCCTACAGCACAGGGGTGGGATCTCAGAGCCCTTAGCGAGGGTTTGCCGATTATTGAGTAATGTGCTCAGATGTTTGCAAAAAAAGGTGCAAACACCTTCGCCAACGCGAGACACAAAGATGCATTTGAATCCACAACTCCTTGTAACATTGAGGCCCCGTCTTTATAACATTAATATTTATCCAAAATATATATTTTTAATGGAAGTATAACCGACCTACAATACTGTTAGTTCCAGGTGCACAGCATAGTGATTCGATATTTCTGTACATCACAAAATGATCACCCTTATAAGTCTAGTTACCATCTGTCACCATACAAAGATATTACAGTATTATTGACTATATTCCTCACGCTGTACATTTCATCCCTGTGACTCATTTATTTTGTAACTGGAAATTTGTACCTCTTAATCTCTCTCACCTATTTCACTCATCCCCCCACCCCCAAATGTTCTTGAATGCTGTTTTATCCCATTGCTTTTGGATATTCTCATCTTAAAATAAAATTGTGTGTATACTAGGATGTGTAAGAGATTTATCACCCAGCAGAATGATCTTTAGTGGATTCTACTTTTCCTGATCAGTTAGTCTTGTGTTTGGTATTGGGATGTTTTCTGTCTCACCCAGATTCCTGAATTTGGAAACGAGTGACTTACAGTACCTTTTGATTTGGTTTTAATCCATCAAAATCAAGTTAGTTATAAGTGATGGAAGAGCTTACTTTGTGTAGTCCGGGCTGCCGGGAGACATCAGCCACATGCCAAAAGCTTGCTCGTTGCCCGGCAACCTTGCTGGAGGAATAGATTTTCTGCCACTGGCTCCCTTTTTAGTCGAGGCAGAATCTATTAACACTACTGTTCTAGCCCAGAGAACCGGAGCTGGAGTTTAGCTGCAAAGAATGGTTGGAGTTTTTTGTTTTTGCTTTTTCAAATAATCCAGCACGGTGTTTCTGGCTTCTAAACTCTGCTGCTAATTTCATTGACTTCCAAGTAAAGATTTAGAGCTTATTAAGATGGCTTAACACTGCCCAAGCTAAAGAAGTTTGTTTTCTGCCTGCTTGGCCCCTGAAAAAGCTCTTTGTTTAATTTCTGTGGAAACTACCACGCAGGGAATGGGTGGGGGCTGTGAGCATCCAAGGTGAAGGTGGAGTGGGTAAGAGCCGCTTCATTCAACCCCAGACTTTTCGTAGCCTTCACAGGTGTACTTGCTGGCTCCCACTTTGTAGCGGCAAACTTATCGTCTGGCTGTCGAAGCTGTTATTTCTTCAAGTATACACGATCTAGCTCTGATTGAAAAGTGGCTGTGTATTCCTTCCTCTTATCCTTCAGTCAAAGAATGTCTTTTCTCCTTCTGTAGCTAAATACTTCACCAACAGGATTGATGGTTTCTGTCTACCAGGGGAGCTTGCATCGCTGTCAGCTCTATTGTTTTGCTTATGCTTTTAATGTAATAGCTTTGGGTTGTAGCAAGAGAAGATGATGGCTAAGCCCAGCGTCAGGTGGCTGGAGTTATTTGCCTCTGCTGAAATGCAATTTTAATAATGGACTGTATCAGCTCAATGTGTTTTCTTGCCCCTTTGTAAAACAAAGGAAGATCTCAGCGCATTAACCCGTTGGTGGCAGGAAAAATCAAAGTCTCCAAGAACCACTTAATTAAATGACAGTTGCACCTCATATTAGAAATCTTGCAAACAGGCTGCAGAAATTATCTGAACAGGGGGGAAGGGGGTTGCTCTTTTTTTAGAAAGTGGACCTTAGCCACCTCATCAATTTTGCCCTTTCTAAGGGCCAAACGCTGAAAGGTAAATACAGAGTGTGATCTGGCAGAGAAATGAGCTAACTTGAAGAAAACCGTGACTAACTCTATAGAACAATCTTGAAATTCACTTGTTTATTTGTTCTGATCATTGTAAACTTTATTAATTATGAAAATGCAGGTGTTTTGGGTTTATTTTCCCAAATAATCTTAGAATGTTACTGATGCAAGGGATCTTTGAGAGAGTAGTTCAAGCACCCCCAAATGCTCCTTTACAAAGAAGGAAACCAGAGAGGTGAAAAAGTTTGCTCAAGGATACACAGCTATGTTGAGAGTGGCCAGCCAGTTGACTCTTAATGACAGGACCACCCAAACGATGCTTCTGAAGGGAAATGAGAGAGGAAAAGCTCCTACTTCCACAGCGCTGATTCCATCTATATAACCACAGATCTTTAATGCACACCTTCTGCCTATGTGCAGGTACTGGGCTAGGTGCTGGGGGCAGGCGAGGTCTTTACCTTCATGAAGTTACATTTAGAAGTGGGAGATGCCCACAGTCAGCCGTGAAACAGTAAGAAAATTACAGGTCGTGATAAGTACTTAGCTAAGATATAAGGGGAACAGAGGAATGTTGGTGGCAATTAGATAACAGAAGTATTATCTGTTAAAGTACTTAACTCCTTGGGAACACCTGCATTCATACCACTAACAGAAAATATGTTGGAAAAAAAATATGTTGGATAAACTGAAACCTTTGGAAGGGTTCATTGTCACCCATTATGTTGTTCCAGTGGGGAGGTGAGATTGTGAGCTTCCCAAGACAGTGTACAAACCAAAACCGAAATTGGTGGGGATCTTAGAACTCTTCCAATTCATGAATGCTGGGATTCAGCCACTTTGTTCTTTTGTTTGTTCATCAGTTCATTCCATTCCTTCATGTTGCAAATACTCATTAGGTATTTCCCACTTACTACTGAAAGTCTCTGCACAACAAAAATGTTTCTAAGACCTAATCTGGCACACTTCTATCAAGGAATATTCCATACAAACTCCCGTTATCAGCAGTCTTGGAACATTGTATCCTAGCAAATTGGATTTTTAAGTCATATAGCTCATTCTTTTTCTTTCTAACTGGTTGCTTTAGTGCTCCAGGCAACTTTACATGCAGGCTTTTTTTTTTTTTTTAACGAGTACTATGAAACTCTAGTGTGAGGATTTGCTTTTGTTGTAGGTCTGTATTCAACAGGTCTACTAGAGGGCAGTGGTGAAAACTAATGGACTTGGCCAAGTGAAGGATCTGTTTCAAAGTCTGGATCTTTCCATGAATCACGTGGTCATTTGTTGCTGGCCTTGCCACTATCTCCATATATTTCCTCAGAAATGTCCCGGATCTCAAAATCTGCTGTAAATTTACCACGCATGGATCTTGTGTTTCCTTCCCCGGCCATGCTGCTAACACCAATTCGAAGGCTCTGACTGAGAAAGTGACTAAAAGCGTTTATCAATGCTGTTCTGTGCATTTTCTTTGTTCTCCTGATACTTTGTTATATTTGCGTATCAGATGTCAGAGAAAAGTAGAAGCAGCCCCTAGAGCACTGTTTTTGTAATTTCATATAATTCATTTCCTTGAAAATTTGGCTGGAGAGGATTTTCCTTCAGACTTCTCTTCCATTTTGGCATCTTTCTTGCTCTTTTCCCATGTGGCCGATGTCGAGTCTTTCACTTGTGTTCCAGTTGAAAGCATCTTCGTTTTAGCCTAAGAAGACACAGCTACAGCAGACTGACCCTAATGGGCCTCCCTGTCACCCTGGAGTGTCTCATGCGATAGTTTCTGAACATTGAGAGCTTGCTCTGTGCTAAGTGCTCTGCTGGATTATTTGACTACACAAATATTCCCACTCACCCTTAGGGGCAGGTAATGCCATTATTCCCATCTGACTGATGTGGAAACTGAGGCCAAGAAAGTTTGAGCAGTTTTTAAACCAAGGTCTCATAGTATAAGTGGTAAGCATGATCCGAAGTTGGACTTACATAATTTTAAAGTCCCTCTACTGCTGCAGGTGCTAGCTATAACTCCCCCTTTATTTGTCCATTATAGGCACTCACTTTTTTCTTTAGACCTGTGACAAAGTCTGTAAAATTACAAGAAGGGAAGGTGATTTATTTGTCATTTTTACTAGACCAGTATTTTCTATGTGTTTTAACAGAACACTAGCCAGCAAGATGTTAGATGTTTCTAAAAAACAAACAGACCAAAAAAAAAAAAAAAAAAAAGAGTCTTGCGTTAAATTAATATGGTCAAAACTGCATATTAAATCCCCTTCTAGGCGATTCTGAATTCACTTTTGCATATTAAGAGGTCTGAGCCGTCTTTCAGCAAAAAAGTATTTTTATTCTAAAATTTAAAATTTTAATTTAATTTCCCCAAATTTCCATTGGACTACAGAACCTTTATTTTTTCTCCTAATGCCTTTAAAAGCGTAATTTGGAAAAGTCTTCAAGTAACAGGCAAGGAAAGAGCTTGGGGCATTCCACTATAGAATTCAATTTTTAAAAAAGGAAAAGAAGAGAAAACAGAATGTTCTCAGGCCCTCTAAGGATCACAGCCTCCTGTTTCACCCTGTTCCACCTTAAAACTGTTTTTATTTTTTACCCAGATTCCTCCAAGACAGGAAATGTGAGTCCCCTGGTCTCTATCTCCTGCCTTGAGACTTTTGTTTTCGGCCCAGGTCTCGACTAGGTTTTTTCACCATCTGTGCACTTCACCCACCAGTGTACATTAAGCTCCTTGAGGGGAGGAACTGGGCTGTAGCATCTTTGTGGTCTTACAGTGGCTCAGTAACTACATAGGAAATATAGAAATAAACTGTATTTCGAATAAAAGAATAAAAATGCAGGATATGGATCTGCTTTTCTGAGTTGACTCTAGCCCAGTGAAGAACCCCCTCTTTGAGTGACAGTGAGAAATTCGAGAAGCTGCAGTAACTCATTTGTATCACTAGGGTTCCATTTGGAAAACGATACCTCCCCTTGTCCAATTTAATTAGTAATTGTGTTTTCAGTTCCAATTGAAAGCCTCAGAAGAAAGGATTGTAGTAAACTGTGGTATTTGGTATTATTGTTTTTATCTAATTATATTTACTATTGTGATAGTTTTAAATTAAGGCACTTTTCAAGAGGAGCACATCGTGTTATCTAATTGGTTTTTCTCTTCTTCCCCCACCTCCTGTGTATTCTAAAGTCCAGTGTTAAGTATGAGCCCTCTTTTACAGATACAAATCTATGCATGCAGATTTGTGGTTATTTTTGTTTGTTTTTTAATGCATGGCCTAAGGTTACATGGCAAGTCCATTCTGAATATGGAGGTTGAGCCTCAGGGTCTTTTCTGAGATGTCACCCACACATTGACAAAGGCAGTGTGGTTTCAGGGAACGATGGCCCAACAGGAAGTTGGAAGATGTGGGCTCTGCTCTGGCCCTGCCACTTATTTGTTGGATGGCTTTGGACCATTCATTCACTCATCAGGCATTTTGTGGGCTATCTACCAGGTGTTCGGTGCTAGGCTAGATGCTAAGGCTACAGAGATGAATAGGACAGTGTTCTTGTTCTTAAGGAACTTCCTGTTTAGTGTATAGATTCAGATGCATAAACCAACATGCTCAGAAAAATGCCACGGGTGCTTTGCTAAAAGTGTGTCCAGGTAGGGTGGGAGCCCAAAGGAGGGAGGGGCAACACTCTCTGTGGTGCTGCAGAAATGCTTCGTGGCAGAAGTGATTTGGGGTTGAGTTTTGGAAAAAAAAAAAAAAAAAACCTTATCCAGGGATTATGCCATGATAGGGAGTTTGGACTTTATGCCTCTTTCTAATTTCCTGGTCATGAGAGCCACTGAAGAGTTTTTAACAGGGAACAGCATAGTCATTTTTGTGTTTTAGAAAGATATGTGAGGAGGATGAGTTTATTTCATCTCTGGGAACCTTACTTTTCTCAGCAGTAAGATGCATATAGATAATACCCACTCCTCTTGCCTCATGGGTTTGTTTGGGTTGCATTTCCTTAAAATGCAGTAGGAATAGCTGACCTGTACTCACTACTTTCTAAGCCCTTTAATCCTCACAGCAACCCTGTGAAGGTCATTATTGCTGTTATTTGCATTTTATTTTATTTATTTTTTGGCCGTGCAGTGTGGCTTGTGGGATCTTAGTTCCCCAAACAGGGATTGAACCTGCACCCTCGGAAGTAGAAGTGCGGAGTCCTAACCACTGGACCACCAGGGAATTCCCATTATTTGCATTTTAGAGATGGGGATGGTCATAGGCTGACTATCCGGCCCAGGGAGACACGGCCAGGATTTGAACCCAGGTCTGCCAGATTTGGAGCCTCTGTGCCCTTAGCCCACCATCGATGCTGTTAAGATGCTGGCATGTCTTTCTTGCCCTTCATTTCTCACCTGAAACATTTTGGCTGGTCGCTGTATTTTGCCTCCTGGGACCTTTTAGCAAAGAGTGTTGATGTATTGGAAAGACTCAAAATCAGCACCAAACAAATGTGCCATTATTTGCAACTGTTTAATTTTTGTCTTTAATAATGTAGTCATTTATAGAACCAAGTTTACGGAGTAGAATATGTGACTTCAATTCTTTTGTACTAACTGGGAGTTACAAAGAAAGTATGTGAGTTACAAAGAAAGTATGTTTCTATGGGCATATACATAAATCTTCCTTCCGATGTTAACAGAAAATTGATCGTGATTCTGACACCCTCCTTTTGGGGAGTTCCTTTGAAGATCCATATTATGAATAGGTAAAAGTAAAATTGAAGAGAATGTAATGAGATGGATTAGAGCAGGGGAAAGACCTTGAATGGGGTAGCCTGTCAAAAGGAGTTGCCAAAGAACAGAACAGACAAAGGTAAGGAAGTAGGTTTGGCAAACTCAGCAAGCTCTGCTTGTTGAAATGACAATTTGGAAAATATTCTAGAAGTTCACACACAGGCAGTCGCAATTCAAGGACAAGTTAACGGCACCTCTTTGGTAAAAAAAGAAAAGAAGTGTATTCACTATATTTTCTCTGTACTAGGTCACTGCAGGGCGAAAAAAGGCTGCATTATCTGCTAACCATGAATGAGTTTCTTTAAGAATTGCTGCTTGAAGATTCAGGAGGTTCAAGAGGAAGAATTAAAATAAAATGCTGTCTCGACCTGTGTCCAGTGTGCCAAAAAATAGCCCTGAAAAATGCCAGGGTTACACATTTTGTGGCTTGGGAGGAACGTTTTGATCAGCCTTCAGCTACTCATAAAAAATAAATACGGCTGTGTTCTTACTCGGACTGTTTCTTGAAGATCTTTTAGAGTAGATTTCCAGCTGAAATTTCACCTCCAGTAAAAAAAAAAAAAAAAAAAAAAAAAAGGAAAAAAAAAAAAAAAATGAGTTTCTTTAAGAATTGCTGCTTGAAGATTCAGGAGGTTCAAGAGGAAGAATTAAAATAAAATGCTGTCTCGACCTGTGTCCAGTGTGCCAAAAAATAGCCCTGAAAAATGCCAGGGTTACACATTTTGTGGCTTGGGAGGAACGTTTTGATCAGCCTTCAGCTACTCATAAAAAATAAATACGGCTGTGTTCTTACTCGGACTGTTTCTTGAAGATCTTTTAGAGTAGATTTCCAGCTGAAATTTCACCTCCAGAAAAAAAAAAAAAAAAAAAAAAAAAAGGAAAGAAAGAAAGAAAAGCTGAGCCTTACTTAAAACATTAGGCATGTCATGCCAGAGTAAAATAATGGAATCACAAAGAGAAAATGCTCCATTGAGATAAAACAGCTGTCCTTTATACTCACTGCATAAGTATAATTCATCTGTTTGTAGGTTATGCTTTAATGCAGAGCAATATTAAGGGAATGAGAAAGAATTTCTTTATTACATGGAAGAGCATTGCAAAGAAATATACCCCCATTGAAGCAGCTGTTTCAGAAGAGCACGTTCTGGAACGTGAGTGAAAGTACATCCCCCAAGATTCTGCTGCCTGGCTCGTAGGAAGAATGGAGAAAATATAGGAGGTGTGGAGCCACGGATAGAACTGACCTCATGGCGTCAGCGTGAGGTTTTGTGGGTGTCACTGCCAGGCTCATTGGTTCTCAGACTTGCATGTGCATTGGAATCACCTGGGGAGTTTGAAAAAAAAAGATGCCTGGTTCTGTGCCCAGAGGTTCTGACCTAATTGGTCTGGGGTGTGGCCTGGCCATGGGGATTTTTAAAACCTACCCAGAGGACTTTGACGTTCAGCAAAGATTGAGAAACCATCGGCCTAGAAGATGACTGATTTCCTTCTCTTCCCGTGTTTTTTGCAGCTAGGGCAGTTTGCTTGTAGGGACTTTGGTTTGGAAGCCTCCATCCTGAGTGGGGAGCAGAGACCTTCAAAGCCAACCCAGAGAGCACTTGATTAAGTCTTTAGTTTAATAGATTCCTCTCTTTGAGGGCTAAAAAGTAAAATTCCAGTGTTCCTTTGAAAAATGAATCCTGGGGTTTCTTTCCATCACAGAGAAAGTATAAGTATATTCTCTCTGAACTCCAAAGTAGGAAAAAGAAAAAAGTAAACAACCACATCCAGATGCAGGCAAACTTCCAAGTAGTGGGAAGATGCTGTGAAGTGATATTGATCAAGGTATCAGCAGGCATTGAGACTTGACCCTAATTTACTGCTGGGGGGAGAAAAAAAACAAGAAAGAAGGAAAGAAAAGTAATAGAGTACCTCCTTGATTATAGGTCCTGTGGTCAGAACTACATTCCCTAACTTAAGTGGAGCTTTTTCCTTTTCTTTTTGGGATTTCTAGGAAATACCAGACAGTATGGTATAACATAAGTAAGAAGAAACATGGTTTTTAGTTAGTACTTTGCTAATGCTAAGCACTGACCTTCAATAATTCTCTATTTTTCTCAATCTGTAGAACAGGAGTCATACTATCGCTTTTACTCCAGTTTGATAAAGAACATTTATTTCTTTACAAGGAACTGCCTCCTGAGCAAATATTTGAGTTTGGGGTGATTGAGAAGGGGTGTCTTCACCTCAACACCAACCAGAAAAAAGTCAGGAAGTCACAGGGGGTCCAAGAGACTGAAAGCAGGCTTGAGCATCTCTCCTCAAGTGGGATGTGCTCACAAATCTAGAGATGTTGTTAAAATGCAGATTCTGAATCAACAGGTCCAGGGAGGGGCCCAAGGGAGTCGGCATTTCCAGGTGATGTTGATGGTTCTGACCCCCGGCTCACACTTTGAGAGGCACATCAGTCCAGTACATCTGCTGGTGTGAATGCTTTTCTTAGGGCAGCTGGGAGAGAATAAGACATGGATGGAGAAGACTGGTGTGTAGCTGCCCTCTGTGCAGGTGATGCATGAAGTACAGCCACAATAATAATCTTTTGACTTTGAGTTCATGTGGCCCCAAGCAACTTGGTATGATCAATGTCTATGTTCTCAACTGCTCTTTTCGTAGGTACTAATTTTTATATGCTTTCCATTCTCTACATGACCTTGAGGAGAGCCTGAGTATAAAAATTTAGTTTCTTTTTTTTTTGGGCTGTGTTGGGTCTTCGTTGCTGTGCGCAGGTTTTCTTAGTTGTGGTGAGCGGGGGCTACTCTTCACTGCAGAGCACGGACCCTAGAACACACGGGCTTCAGTAGTTGTGGCTCACGGGCTCAGTAGTTATGGCTTGTGGGTTGTTTTGGCACAAGGGCTTAGTTGCTCCCTGGCATGTGGGATCTTCCCAGACCAGAGATCGAACCCGTGTCCCCTCCATTGGCAAGTGGATTCTTAGCCACTGTGCCACCAGGGAAGTCCCCCAAATTTAGTTTCCTTCTCCATTAATTTTTTCCTGTTTTTATTGAATTCTGGTATGTCAGCCTACTGCCTTTCTCTGTGATTCAATCTAATTTATCTTTTGAGTCTTTCTTACCTACATGTACAGCTAGTTCTCTTTTATCTGGTGCCTACCATGGTGATTTTTAAAAAATCTCTAGGTAAATCGCACAATTATTCAAAATTATCTGGTTGACCTCATCCTCATTGGGTTATCAGTGGAAATGTTGGGGTAAAATCAACTTGCCAACATTGATCTAAATAAGATCCTCTGATTATGTTGTTGGCCCAAGGGATAGATTTTTGTTTTGCCACTCTAAATCAGGGGCTGTGTCGTGTTTTCCTGATCGTTTCATAATGTGCTCACACATTATTTAAGGTTTGTAAAGTTTAAGAATAGATGTAGTTTCGTGTGTTCTAATTTAAACATAGAATTTGGAAAGGGAAGAGGGTTTTAAAAAATATGGTTGTGACATGTTTATTATAAATAAGTGAAAATGGAGCCCGTGATTATGCTGGTGGTATATATGTATATTGTACCTTGTCAACAAGAAAGATTTTATGTTTGTGTATTTCACATGGTATTTTCTTTCTTTTAAAAAAATTAGAGCTGATGATGTCTCTTGGAAGACTTAAACGCATTCTGGTTTAAAATAGTCCTCTATAACTGGGCTTCTTCTGGAAGTTTCCATGGCTTTCTGCGGGCCTGTTGAAATGGACCTGGTTTTCACTAGCTGCAGTCAGTTATTCCCTCTTTCTCTAAGCCAGAGGTTCTCAAATATCAGTGTGCATCAGAATCACCTGGAAGGCTTATTAACAACAGACAGCTGGGCTCCATCACCAGTTCCTGGTTCAGGAGGTCTGGGGTGAGGATGGAGGACCTGCGTTTCTCCCATGTTGCCAGGTGATGCTGATGCTGCTTATCCAGGTACCACATTTTGAGAACCACTGCAGTTTCAGCCCTTGCTAAGTGTTGACTGGAACCAGCAGCATGTATGTTGTACCTGGCTGATGCATCACCTGGGACCTTTTCAGAAATGCAGTGTCTTAGGCTCCAGCCCAGACCTACTGAATCAGAATCTGCATTTTAACAAGCTCCCATGTGATTTATGTGCACATTCAAGTTTGAGAAGCCCTGCCTTAAGCTACTTGCAACATCGTTAATGCTCTGATGTTACTAGCATTGGGATTTCATAAGCACTGAGTGAAGGGGAAAGAGAAAATCTTAAAGAAATTAGAACTCTTAGGTACTTAATCTTTCTGACAGCATCTTCTCTGGCAAGCTGAGGTCAACCTGGCCATAGTTGAACTCAATTCTGTATTATTCCAAGAAGTAATTTTTAATCATTTCTTTAATTCTAGAGAAAAGGACTTATTTATTTTAAATCACTTACTTAAAAAGCATCGTAAAATTACAAATTGTTTATCATAAAAAAGCGAGCTCAACTAATCAGATTCATTCATTGCATGTTCTGCCCACAAGTTCTGCAAGTACTCAGGAGACCACAGCAGACAGATGAGCCTATAGACATGGGAGACTGGGGCAGAGGGGCCACTCCACTGCGTCTTCTCCACCCTCTCAACAGCCACAGGACTATGGAATGAAACCTAAAGTTCATAATTATAATCTGGAGGCTTTATTTAATCCAGTGGAAAGTAAACAACAACAGAAAAAGATTTTCTGGAATATCTAGAATTTTCAGTTATTCAGAACCCAAAGTGCCCCCTTCCTGGATAAATGAAGAGTCTAAAGTATTTTTCTTTCTTTCAAATTGATTGATTGCGTGACAAACATTTGGAATTCTTAGGTGTTACTTCCTTTAAAGAGGAAAGTAGTGCCTGACATTGGCAAGCGTATTTTCTGCCCCTGTTTCCCAGTGATTTCAAGTAGAAAAAAAGAGGACTTGTGGGGGGAGAGAAACACTACAGGAAGACAGTCAAAGCATCTAGACTTCAGAGTTGTGCTACTGAAATTTTTTTATACTCCTTTTAGTCACGTGCCGGGATAAGCAATGCCACAAAGAAAACAGGGTCCATCTTCTTGAGGTATCTGTTTCACCTGAAGATTTGAGGGGAGGGCAATGTTACATACTCTGACTAGTTAAGTAATATTAAACATTACGTTTATATTAAAACATTATTATTTATGGACTAGGCAGTAACATGTGTACAAATTAAGGTATAGCATGAGACTTAAAGAAATTAGATTTTTCTAGCTGGCTACTATGGGTTATATCCCCAGGCCCCTAGGGTTTGATTCCTTTTATTCTATAGAAATACGTCGGTCGAAAACATTAAGAAGCATGTCTTAAGATATTAGGTAATCTTTTCAAAAAATACCTTTATTGAGGTATCATTGATGCATAGTACACTGTGTATATTCAAAGTGTACAGCTGGTAAGTTTTGACATATGTATACACCTGTGAATCCATCTAACAATCAAGGTAATGAAGATATTCATCACCTGCAAAAGCTTCTTTCTCCTCTGTTATCTCTCCTTTCATCCCGCCCCTCCTTCAAGTAGGCAAGTGACCTTTAATCTGCCTCTGTCACTATAGATACACTGTCTAGAACTTTATATAAATGGAGTCACATAGTATGTAGATGTGTCTAGTGTGAGTGTGTAGCATAGTATGAGGAGGTAGGTCTAGCTTCTTTCATTCAGGATCATTATTTTAGGTTCATCCACGTTGTAGTATGTGTTAACACTTCAGTCTCTTTACTGCTGAGCATTATTCCTTTGCATGGACATGTCACAATTTATTTTTCTGTTCACCTTTTGATGGACATTTGAGTGTTTGCAGTTTATGCCTTTTAGAAATATAGCTGCTGTGAATATTTGTATGCAAATCTATGTATGGTCATATGTTTTCGTTTCTCTTGGGTAAATGCCCAAGATTGAAATGGCTGGATTATATGATAGGTGTATGTTTAATTTTTAAGAAACTGCCATAATGTTTCGCAAAGTATCTGTACCATTTTACATTCCCACCAGCACTGTATGAGTTCCAGTTGCTTCATTCACATCCTTGCCAAAACTAGGTGTGATCTTTAAAAATTTTAGCCATTCTAATTGGTATGTAGTAGTTAATATCTCATTATAGATTTAATTTGCATTTCTCTGCTGACTAATGTTATTGAGCATCTTTTCAGGTTATTTGCCATTAATATATCTTCTTTAGTGAAGTGTCCATTGAAGTCTTTTGCCCAGTGTATTGTTGGGTTGGTTATTTACTCATTACTGAGTTTTGAAATATATTCTAGATATAGCGTTTTTTTTGGTCAGGTATGTGATAGGCAAATATTTTATCACAGTCTATGACTTGTATTTTCATTCTCTTAACTGTGTCTTTCAAAGAGCAGACTTTCTTAATTTTGAAGTCCAATTTATCAAAATTTTTTTTTTTTTATGGATGGCACTTTTGGTGTTATAACTAAGAGGTATTTGCCTAACATGAAGTCACAAAGATTTTCCCTTATGTTTTTCTCTAGAAGTTTTAAGGTTTTACATATATTTCTGTGGTCCATTTTGAATTTTTTTTGTATGTGGTGCAAGGTACAATATGTATTGAAGTTCATTTTTAAATATATGGAATTCAAATTGTTCCAGAACCATTTGTTGAAAAAAACTTCCTTTTTCCATTGAATTACTTTTGTACCTTTGTTTAAAATTAATTGACCAAATACGTGTGAGTCTATTTCTGGACTCTGTATTTTGTTTCACTGATCTGTTTGTCTATCTTGATGCTAGTACCACACGGTCTTGATTATTGTGGCTTTATAATAAATCTAGGGTCATGTAGTGCAGTTCCTCCAAATTCATTCTTTTTGAAAGTTGTTTTGGCTATTCTGGGTCCTTTGTATTTACACATGAATTGTTAATCATCTTGGCGACTGCTACAAAAAAAGTCTGATGAGATTTTGATTGGGATTGTGTTGAATCTTTAGATCAATTTGAAGAGAATTAACTCTTCAATGAATTGAGTCTTCCAATCCATGAACATGGTATTTCTGTCCATTTATTTAGGTCCTTAATTTCTCTCAGTCATTTTTTGTAGTTCTTACCATACAGGTCTTGCACATCTTTTGTCAGATTTATCCCTCAGTATTTTAATGTTTATATGTTATTGTAAATTGTATTTTCAATTCTGATTATGTGCCAAGATACAGAAATACAACTGCTTTTGTATACTGATGATGTAGTCTGCAACCTTGCTGAACTCACTTGTTAGTTCTAGGGTCTTTTTTGCAGATTGTTTGGGATTTTCTACAAAGATGATCACATCATCTGCAAATACAATTTTACTTTGTCCTTTTTCACCTGATTCCCTTTTATTTCTTTTTCTTGTCTGAAAGTTCTGCTAGAACCTACAAAGAAATATTAAATAGAAGTGGTGAGAACAGAAAATCTTGCCTGTTCCTCATCATAGGAACAAAGAATTCAGTCTTTCATCTTTAAGTATGACAGTAGCTATAGGATTAAAAAAAGAAATGGTGCTCTTAATTAAGTTGATGAAGTTCCTTTCTATTCCTTGTTTGCCGATTTTACCAAGAAAAGATACTGGATTTTGTCAAATGCTTTTTCTGTGTCTACTGAGATGATCATATGAATTTTTTAGTTTTTACTATGATGAACTATATTGATTGATTGTTCTAATGTTATTTCAACCCTGCATTCCTGGAATAAACCCCACTTGGTCATATATATATTATCTTTTACATTTAACATTGAATTTAATTTGTTAAACATTTTTGTTAAGAATTTTTGCATGTATGTTCCTGAAGGGTATTGGTCTTTAGTTTTCTTTTCTTGTGATCTTTGTCAGGTTTTGGTATTGGAGTGATCCTGGTCTCATAGAATATAGTGGAAAGCATTCTGTCTTCTTCAATTTCCTGGAAGTGTTTGTGAGGAATTAGTATTATTTTTTTCCTTAAATGTTTGGTAGAATTCACCACTGAAATTATTCGGGCCTGGAGTCTTCTTCATGGGAAAATTTTTTTACCTAAAAGTTCAGTTTCTCTAATAAATGTAAACTTATTCAGATTATTTCTTCTATCGATTTTTGTTAATTTGTGTCTTTCACGGAACTTGTCAACTTAATTTAAATTACTGAATTTATTGGCATAAAGTTGTTCATAATGCCCACTTAACATACTTTTAATATCTATAAATTGTAGTGACATCACCATTCTCATTCCTGATTTTGGCAATTTGTTTTTTTCTCTCCTTTTTCCCTGATAATATTAATTAGAGATTTATTAGTTTTATTGACCTCAAAGAACTAGCTTTTAGTTTCATTGATTTATTCCCTCATTTTTGTTTTTTTTCTATTTAATTTATTTTTGATTCTATTATTTTCTTTCTTATTTCCTTTCTTCTGCTTGCTTTGGGTTTCATCTGCTTTTTTTTTTTTTCCCCCCCTAGTCTCTTAAGATGGAAGACACTGAAGTTATTAATTTGGGAACTTTTTTTTTAATATAGGCATTCAGTGTTTTAAACTTTCCTCTAAGTCTGCTTTAGCAGTGCCCCACAAATTGTAATATGTTGTGTTTTCATTTTCATTCAGTTCAGAATACTTTCTGATTTCTTTTTTGTTTTCCTCTTTGTCTCATAGGTTATTTAGAGATGTGTTATTTATTTTTCAATTGTTTAAGACTTTTCCAAATATCATTCTGCTATTGATTTCTAATTTAATTCCATTATGGATAAAGAACATATTTATATGACTTGAGTCCTTTTCATATATTGGTAGATTTTATGGCTCAGAAAGTGATCTATCTTGGTAAATGTTCCATGTGCACTTGAATGTGTAGTGTTCTGTTGTTGGGCATAGTGTTCTTGACATTAGATCAATTTTGTTGATAGTGTCGTTCAATTCTATCCTTACCGATTTCCTGTTTGCTTGTTCTATCAGTTTTTGAGATCTCAGACTATAATTGTGGATTTACCTATTTTTCCTTGCCGTTCTATCACTTTTCTTCATGTTTTTAAAAATTCTGTTATTAGGTGTCTAAACATCTAGGGTTGTTATGTTCTCTTGATTAATTGACTCCTCTATCATTATGAAATTACCCATTCTTTGATTAGAAATCTACTTTGTCTTATAGTAATTGAGCCATTCCAGCTTTCTTTAGATTAATGTTACTGTGGTATGGGTGTATCTTCTTTCATCCTTTGACTTTGTGACTTTATATTTAAAGTGGGTTTCTTATAAGCAGCCTGTGATTTGGTCTTGTTCTTTCTCATCTGACAATCTTTGTCTTTAAATTGGGATATAACTATAACTATTTACTTATAATGTGATTATTGATTTGGTTGGGTTTAAACTGACCACTTTGTTATTTGCTTTATATTTATTTAATCTGTTCTTTACTGCCCTTTTCTTCTTTTATGTCTCCTTTTGGATTGAACATTCTTTTTCGACTATTTAATTTCCTTTGTTTACTTAATAGCTATATCTCTTTGTAGTATTTCAGTGGTTGCTTTATTGGTAGTATATATTTGTAGTATACATCTTGAACTTATGACAGTCTACCTTCAAGTAATAGTGTACTCATTAATATACAGTATAAGAATGTTAAAAGGGTACATTGCTATTTTTCTCCTGCTCTTCATGCTATTGTTGTCATAAGTTTTACTTCTATGTTTGTTATAAACTTCACCATTCATTGTTATTATTTTTGCTTTAAACAGTCAATTGCCTTTTTTTTTTCTTTGCGATACGTGGGCCTCTCACTGCTGCCGTGGCCTCCCCTGCTGCGGAGCACAGGCCCTGGACGCACAGGCCGAGCGGCCATGGCTCACGGGCCCAGCCGCTCCGCGGCATGTGGGATCTTCCCGGACCGGGGCACGAACCCGTGTCCCCTGCATCGGCAGGCAGACTCTCAACCACTGCGCCACCAGGGAAGCCCTTGTTTGTGTTTTAAATCTAAAGTTTAGTATTTGTTATTTGCAAGAGTATTATTCTGTTAGATACCCTTCTACTATGATCAGAAACCAACTCTCGTCTTTCCCT
>NW_006799727.1:1864183-1865455 GCF_000442215.2 Lipotes vexillifer
CTTTCCCTAACTTTTAAAGTTTTATCCATGGCTCTGGGTTCTTAAATCTCCCTTGGCTTTACCCCTACAGAGAAGGCATGACTTCCCCCTCCTACCCTAGTCAGTCTCAATCTTAACTCCTGCTTTTCCTTGAGGGACTTTGGGCTCTAGTCTCTCTATTCCTATTGGCCTCATCATCCCAGGTCAGGCTTTATTCTTTTACGCCTGACCTTCTGGCTCTGGGCCCTCCTCCTCTAAACCATCTTCAACACCTTTGCCTAAAACTTCCTAATGTATCACATTCCCAATTTCTACGTTGCCAGTAGATCTCCATTGCCTATGATGGGGTCTCCTCACTCACATATGGTGATAGATCAGTAGTTCTGGAGGAAGCCAGCTACCTTTGCATTCATTTTTGCGACCCTTTCTCCATAATTTTTAGCTTTCCTGAAGGTAAAGGAGACAGAGTGAATAGAAGCATGTCACTTCAGCTCCACTCCAAGACTTTACTATCAGAATGTAGCACAACTTCAGAACTTCAGGGAAATTTAAAAAAACTGGTTTTCCTTCAGATAAATTGGCCTCCTCTGGCTTGCAGCCTGAGTGTCCACAGGCATCCACAGCTGGGTGCAGCCTACCTGTCTGATCTCAATCCTCCCCTCCCCTCCAGCTTCATGATTTCCTCCAGCTTGGTCCACCTTCCCTTTGAGCAGGCACCATGCTCATTCACATGCCTGTGGATGAATGCTTGTGAAGAACTCATTCTTGAAGGCCTAATCCCAATGCCTATTTCTTTTCTTACGTGAAGTCTTTCCTGATTGCCAGTGGTTGAAACTCATCTTGCCCTGTGCTGGGCTCTTTTGTATCTGTTTTTAAATTATTTAACAAGGTTGCAATACAAGTAACAGAGACCCCTTCGAACAAACTTAGCTGTTCTTAGAGGGGGGGAGAATATATTTTAAGGAAACTTGTGTGTCTAACTTGCTGTTTCCTATTCTCTAAATCCCGATTCTATATTCCCAAGAAAGATAATCTGATGCACGTAGCTTGGGTCAGGTATGTACCGCTTCCTCCAGTCAGTCCAGGCCTGGAGAGCAAGGTCACATGGTTATAAACACGGCAGCCTGGTGAAGGAGATTCCAGTGATTTGAGGGCTGATCAAGGGGAAAGACATGACCACAAGGTGGCAGTAGCGCACACAAGCTTTATTGGGCAATACTTCGGCAGGTTTGCATGGGGAGGAGGGTAGATACCCCTCAGGGCAGTAGTCCGGTGGCGGGGGGGGGGGGGGGG
>NW_006799727.1:1865540-1868582 GCF_000442215.2 Lipotes vexillifer
GGGGGCTTGTGGATTACAGCGAGAGGGTTGAGGGTAGGTACTTGGAAGGGGAGGAGGACATGGGAGCTCCAGGGGAGAGGGTACCGGAAGAAGGGGTTTACATGTGTCTAGGTGATGTCACCCAGCAGCATGCTGGGGAGTCTTCAGGTCAGCGAGCTCCAAAGGGCAGTAGGTAGTGGCTTAGGGTCTTACAACCATAAGCCTCTGTCTTATTAATGACCGGCAAATTCTGGTTGTAGTTTTGTGGGGTATGCAAAGCAGGTCGATTCTAAATGACTAAAAGTCTTGTTTGGGCTATTTTAAAAGTAACTGGATGTGTACAAATTTGAGTTTCGCACCAGCCGGCTTTTGAGCTAATGGGTCTCAGAGTGCACTGAAGAAATAAACAGCTTAGGGGCCAATACACAGGGGTCATCTTTGGCTCCTTTATGTGACACTCAGAGGCACCGCTGTTGATCTTGGTAGCGGGGAGGGCTGTTGGAAAGAGAAGAAGACAGTCTCCAAGGAAAGCCGGGGCTTCTGCAATCACTCTTTTAGCCCTTGTCACAGCCATTTAAGCATTAGAGATGTTGGTGTGCACACCATCTTGTGTTAGCTCCTTGGCGTATTTATCTGTGTATTAGCTGGAGTACTCTATACCTGTTACACATGGAAGCCATGTTTGTTGAACGAATGAGTGAACGCTTGTTTCCTCTCTGAAATGCCCTGCATCTGCCTGAAATCTGCTCATGCAAGGTCATCTCCCTGATGGGTCTTCATTTAGTCTTTTCTAGGGTCCTCTATGCCACAACGTTGACACACGCCATCTTATGTGGTTATGTTTGTACTCCGAGCGAAACCGTAAACTTCTGGAAGCCTTGGGATATGGCATCCATTTCTTTAATCTTTCACATGGCTAGAGCCCTGCCCTGCCCAGGGAGTAGAGAACGCGAACACCTTCGGTTGGGGCGCCTGCTAGGTGGAGAGCTGGTCCTCAGGTGAACGGGAGGAGCAGAATCTGGATGGCAGTCGTGTTTCAGGAAAGCCTGGGTAGCCGAGAAGATGACCACAGGTGACTGATTTTAGAGATGCAGTGCAAACAGCAGGTCAAAGGGGAGAGTGTGGAAGTGGGCAGGTGAGCTCCGTGGACAGGTCAAAATGAGCAGTTCAGGACTGACACTACGAATGGTGCTATTGGGCAGGTGTCTGCTTTACAGAGCTGCTGGAAGCCTGACCCTTGGTGCCTACCCCAGAGCTTTGAATGCACTAGGAGGCCACTGAATACCATTGTATTTTCCTGAGTCCTAAGTGGCATCTTAATTACGGAAGTCAGAACTTAGGTGACAGCAGAAAGACAAGTTACTGCATGTAGAATACTAAGTGTGTATTCATCCTTGAAAGTTTGTTATTTATTTACTTTTCCTTTATTTACTTTTACACCTTAGAGAAGTAGAGGCTTCCATTTCCATCTGGCCTATGTACAGATATAAAAGATTAAAGCAGTAGAGAGAGCAGAGAGAGGAGAAACCTTAGCCAGATCCCATTTTTCTAAAGTTCAAAGTCCCTGAAGCATTTATCTGCACAGATAGCCATCTCTGTACGTACAGTATCTGCACACAAATAAAAAGCTATTCTGTGTGTAAGTGCTTCATAAACAATAATGCTGTGTCTCTGCTTCCCTGAGATGCACAACTTGCAGATGCAATAAACTACTTTTCTGTAACAATTTGGATGCTTAATTTGGACAATTTGGATGCTGGTTGGGTTTTTTTTTTTTTTTTTTTCTTTTGCCCACAGTCGATGGCATTTTGAAAACCCTGTAGCCATTTCAAGTGGTGTGGCTTTTGACCGGTGCTCTGACAGAGATGAGGGGCACACCTGCTCCTATAGGTCCCAGAGGCGACCATGCTGTCATAATGATGGCTCCTTAAACGGTCCTTGGGTATCAGGAGCCGCAGGAAGGGTTTGTGCTGCAGCCTGACAGCCTCAACATTCATGACTGGTCATTCTAAAAACCAGGCCTTTAACTTTTCATTACATGTGTTATTTTAACAGTTATGCACATTGGAATACATTCTGACCGGCAGGTTTCCACCTAAACGGTCTTCACTCTATTTGAAACAGTCCTGAAAAGTAAAACCTAATACCTTCCTAAGTGACGGTGTATGCCATACGTAGACAGTGGTGACCTTATTCTTGGTGGCTGTAAATCTTGGAAGAAATGTTTTCCGCCCTTGCCCAAAGTGGACTGTCCGTCTAGAACTGGCCTTTCAGAATAACACAGAACATGCTCAGCTGTGAATGTTTTGCCATCTCTGTGCTGTCGAAATGACAAACAGATGACGATTAATTTAAACTCTTGGACCCCTCTTTTTTTAAGGAGAGCGCCACAGATATCAATAGATAGTTGGGAGGCACTGAATAGCGTGAAGCTAGTAGAATGGCAAAATGCACAGATGGAGTGGGGACTGTAAAATTCCTCGAAAGCACAAGCCGAATGTTTGATGAACTAAAATTAACCGTGGTGTGTTAGGCAGCGTGGGGGTGGAAAGAGGGCTGTCCTGACAGTCGGCACCAGCTCTGCTCCTCACAGCTTATATGACCTTGACCAACTTCTCTGGGCCTCAGTTTCTGTAATAAAGTTGGGTTACGGTAGCTGATGTCTGTTTCTAAGGTCTAAGACGCTAGCTCTACGATCGTGTGGTAAGGAACATTCCTTGGCAATTTAATTGCACTTAATGGAGGTAACATTGCTGTTGTCTTGGCATGTGATTTACACAGAGGTTCGCCCCAGGGAGGAGGCGAGGACAGGCCAGAGCTTACAACTGCAGACGCTAAGGTCTCAAGTCTGATTGATGCTGAGGCCAAGGGCAAATGCATGTACAATAGCCGGCTCCCTATGCGACCTGCAGCAGAAAAGCTCTATGGGAGCAGGTGTTGCTCCATTGTTCTGGCCCAGTTGGCCTGTGCACTGGGAGTGGGGTAGTGCCTGGTTACCTGGCTGTTAGTTAGGACAGCTTCTCCCGTTCTCCATCCTCGTCTTCCCTCATTCACCTCTTTCCC
>NW_006799727.1:1868592-1882540 GCF_000442215.2 Lipotes vexillifer
TTCTCCTCTGTTCTGGCTTTTCTCCTTAGTATCTTGTTTTCCATTATCAGCGTCATCACCTGGTCCTCAAGCAGCCCTTTCACATTAGCCTCTGACATCCTGGAAGAAAACAGAGATAGAGCCATGTCCCCTCCCTTCTAGTTCATCTGAAAATGCTATCAACTTTCCTCTAAGTGTCGAGGAGTGTGTGTGTGTGCGTGTGTGTGTGTGTGTGTAAGAGAGAGGAGAGAAAGAAGAAGAGACGGTTACAGTTGATGTGACAGTGGTTAGTGTTTTGAGGTTAAAAACAAACAAACAGGGCTTCCCTGGTGGCGCAGTGGTTGAGGGTCCGCCTGCCGATGCAGGGGACGCGGGTTCGTGCCCCGGTCCGGGAGGATCCCACGTGCCGCGGAGCGGCTGAGCCCGTGAGCCATGGCCGCTGAGCCTGCGCGTCCGGAGCCTGTGCTCCGCAACCGGAGAGGCCACAACAGTGAGAGGCCCGCGTACCGCAAAAACAAAACAAAACAAAAACAAACAAACTCAAAGATGGTGGTATTGGCGACAGCATTAGACACCATGGAAGCTGCATTTGGGAAATAGGGTTTGGGGAAGCTGTGACTGCCTGGTTTCTCTCTTGTATTTCACTCTTCTTACCTTTGACATGTGAGAGTCGTTCCCCAAGCCACCCGGCAGCCCTTGCTTCCCCGTCCTGGGGGGATCAGAACATACCATCCCCAAAGCTGCCACTTGGGCCTGTTGATTATTTTGAGCTGAAGGCACTTGAAAATCAGCAGATTCAGGGAGGGCTCTCTGCCCTTCCCTCTCTGCCTACAAGCAGAGCATAAATTTCCTGTGAGAAAGGTGTCCTCTCTGTACCAGGAAGAGGAAAACATTCTTATCATTGGAGAAGGGGAGTTGAAGCTGAGATGTGTCTGCCCAAAGACACCTTTTACTAGAATAACCCTTCCTTCCCACTAGTTTCCCCTGTGTACTTCCAAATCACTTTCCCATAAACCCATCTTCCTTTAGTATGTCACCTCTCTACAATTTATCACTCTTTGTTAAACTGATATATAAACCCCTGGGTCTAATTCTTTGGGTTTCATTTCTTTCTTTCTTTTTTATACATCTTTATTGGAGTATAACTGCTTTACAATGTTGTGTTAGTTTCTGCTGTACAACAAAGTGAATCAACTATATGCATACATATATCCCCATATCCCCTCCCTCTTGAGCCTCCCTCCCACCCTCTCTATCCCACCCCTCTAGGTCATCACAAAGCACTGAGCTGATCTCCCTGTGCTATGCAGCAGCTGCCCACTAGCTATCTGTTTTACATTTGGTAGTGTATATATGTCAGTGCTACTCTCTCACTACATCCCAGCCTCCCCTTCCCCCACTGTGTCCTCAAGTCCATTCTCAACGTCTGCATCTTTATTCCTGCCCTACCACAAGGTTCATCAGTACCATTTTTCTAGATTCCATATATATGTGTTAGCATACAGTATTTGTGTTTCTCTTTCTGACTTACTTCACTCTGTATGACAGACTCTAGGTCCATCCACCTCACTACAAATCATTCAATTTCGTTCCTCTTTATGGCTGAGTAATATTCCATTGTATATATGTGCCACATCTTCTTTATCCATTCATCTGTCAGTGGACATTTAGGTTGTTTCCATGTCCTGGCTATTGTAAATAGTGCTACAATGAACATTGTGGTATATTCATTTCTTTCTGTGAAGTCTCCTATTCCAGGTAAAAATATTAACGTCAAGTACAATTTGTAAGTTTCTTCCTCCGTTAATCTGTCTTTTGTCAGTTTAATCCACAGCTTCCAATCACAGAACCTAAGAGGGTAGAGGAGAAGTCTTTCCTCCCCTAGAGTTGCCAAGCAACTGGTCGTGCTGCCCAGTCCCTGCCTCAGTATGTCGTCCTGCTCTGCTTTGGAGGGATGCAGACACAGTTGTTCGTCCTACATTGTAGGCCTATGGCTGAGAACAGGGGTTTGCTGTTTTGTGAAAGTAGCGTACTGCCCTTTTTACCTCTGGTGAATCTGCATTGTTCATATCAGGACTGCAGAACCTCATGAAACCTGGGCTACTTTGGGTCCAGGGCCTTTAGGGGATGACCTTTAGACTTCTGGACTCTGAGTGAATATGAGTTATAATGTGAATTATAAACCAGGCAGGTTTTCTGAGAATCCTGACTCCTAAGGTGATCTGATTGTGAGTTGAGGGACTCTTTGGACACTCATGAATGCCTCTAGGCCTGTTCCGGCTAGGTGTGCACATTTGGGATGGTATGGGAGCAGAAATAGCCTTTGGGAAAAGGCAGGTGGCAGTGGATTTGGTCATTCATTTCAATCTGTGACTTCAAAGTTGCAACCTCCAAGCTCCAGAGATGTCCTGTCGTTCTGAATGTGATGGTGAGTATGATCATGTATCTCTGGGAAGTTTATGGGGGGCTGCTTATGCCCCCCATGCTTGTCTGTGTGATTGGGGATGTGTGTTGGCAAGATGCACGGCCAGGTCAGAGGGCAGCATGGGTCCTGGGGTTACCCTGGACACACAGCCCTCTCTGCTTAGCTGAGGCCACCTTCGGTGCATGTGCAGGACTCTCTCTGGTTCCTTGGATATCATGAGACTTATTCTGGATCCCTGTCACGGATCTTGGAGCTGAAGTCATTCTCAAACCAGGTCCCAGATTCTGTTTATAAGGAGAAGCACAGTGTAAAGAGTATTGGGAATTAGGGGGCATGGGTTCGAGTCCCAGCCCTGCCATCAAAGGGCAGTGAGACCGTGTGTGAGTCACATACCTCCCCAAGTGTCAGCGTCTCCACATGCACACCGAGGAATTCCCCATCCTGCTTCCAGCTTTCCTCGACTCATCCCCATTTGTGTGTAGGAGTGGGAGGCCCCTCTCATGGGGAGGTCTGCCTGCCAATTTTGATCTGTCTCTTGTCTGGGTCCTGTGAGAGGGAAGGAGGAGGAATCCAGACTGAATGGTGAATGAGAGCTGAAAAACACGGGGAATGCCTTTCTCCACGAAACCCGTGCTTACATGACAAGATAAAAATATCTCCCACAATCTGTAACAACGATCCTTTTGAAATCTCCAAGTAGTTTCTTCAGATTGAAAAATACTATTAGAAGTATGCAAGCAATCACTGAAGCTTTTGAGAATGATGGTTGGCACTTTAAAGTTTCCGCTAAAAATCGAATTCTTTCTTCATTTCACAGATATTTAAATGCCTGTTAGGTGCCACACACTGGAATAGATACAGCAGTGAACAGAACAGACAAAATCCTTGCCTTCTTGGGGCTGACACGCTAGTGGGGAGATGGACAATGGACACAGGAAATAATATATATCATTTGCAATTAGTAGTAAGTGCTATGGAGAAGAACATATACTTTTGTTTTTAATTGGCTGTGCCGCGCGGCTTGTAGGATCTTAGTTCCCCAGCCAGGGATTGAACCCGTGCCCCCTGCAGTGGAAGGGCGGAGTCCTAACCACTGGACCGCCAGGGAACTCCCGAGAAGGACGTATACTTTTTTTTTTTTTTTTTTGCGGTACGCGGGCCTCTCACTGTCGTGGCCTCTGCCGTTGCGGAGCACAGGCTCCGGACGCGCAGGCCCAGCGGCCACGGCTCACGGGCCCAGCCGCTCCGCGGCACGTGGGATCTTCCCGGACCGGAGCACGAACCCGCGTCCCCTGCATCGGCAGGCGGACGCTCAACCACTGCGCCACCAGGGAAGCCCAGGACGTATACTTTTAAAGGGCCAATTGATAGCGATCATTTTATTTTCGCCACATACAAAGCCTATCATTTTGAGCGGCGTGGTCGGGGGGGATGCCTTAAGTCATAAGGTCACAGAATGTGTGGTGTTCAAATCCTGCTACCGTGTGTGGTCCACGGGCCAGCAGCAGTGGCACCCTCTGAGCACTGGCGAGAAATGCAGACCCTCAGCTCCACCCCAGACCTGTGGGGTCGGAACCTGCGCCTGACAGGGCCTGCAGGTGGTCCGATGGCAGGTTCACGTCGGAGAAGCACAGGCTGAGAGAAGTCTGTGGCTTTGGGCATCAGAAGCCCGGGAGTCTGCTCAGAGCATGTCCGCTAATGATCTGGAGACCTTGGGCGGGCGCTTTACTGCCCATCGGCCTCAGTTTCCTCCTGAGTGAAATGAAGAGATTAGAATGATGCCGACATTCTCTGCTCTGGCCAAGTTCCTCTCTTTTTCTGAGTGTGCGCCTCTCCTACCATCACGTTCCTTATCCATCAGACCAAACTCTCTCTGGGGTTGTATAGGACGGGAAGGTGCCTGGGGAGCTGATAACTCTGTGGAATTTCTTTCTCTCTCTTTTTTTTTTTTGGCCGCACTGTACGGCAAGTGGGATCTTGGTTCCCTGACCAGGGATCAAACCCACGCCCCCTGCATTGGAAGCGCAAAGTCCTAACTACTGGACTGTCAGGAAAGTCCTGCTGTGGAATTTCTAGGATGTGCTCTGTCCTCTTAACATTTAGTGTTACAGATGCCCACGCTCTATCCCATCACAGGGGACGATGCTGCCTTCTGTCATTGCTCCCCCACCTTCAGCAGGGCGTATGCTTTGAACGGAGCCACAGGTGGGGTGGCTGATCTGTAGACCAAGTTCCTATTATCTTTCGCCAGGCCCCTTATGGGCCCAGTGGTTCCAGGTGCAGAAAGGGGGTTGCCTTTGAGGGTACGTGGAAATGTTGCTTCTGATGATATACTGACTGGTCCACGCTAGCGTCGGGTGTCATGGACTCAGCCTGCCCTTCTGAGGCAGAACACACAGCTCTGTGGCCTGGGCATGGAGCCTGGAATCTCGACGATCTAATTTTGGCCTGGCTATTACATGCAAACCTCATTTTATTGCGCTTCGAAGATATTGTGTTTTTTACAAATTGAAGGTTTGCGGCAACCCTGCAATGAGCAAGTCTGTTGGAGCCATTTTTCCAACATCATTTGCTCACTTCATGTGTCTGTGTCACATTTTGGTATTTCTCACAGTATTTCAAAATTTTTCATTATTATTATATTTATTATGGTGATCAGTGATCTCTAATGGTACTATTGAGAAAAGATTACAACTCACTCAAGTCTCCAGTGATGGTTAGCATTTTTTTTTTTAGCAGTAATTAAGGTATGTAAATTTTGTTTTAGACATAATGCTATTGCACACTAAATAGTGTAGACGTGACTTTTTCTGCACTGGCAAACCAAAAAATTCCGTGACTCGCTTTATTGTGATATTCGCTTTATTGCAGTGATCTGGAACCGAACTCAAAATATCTCTGAGGTGAGCCTGTATTAACTTCTGAGGAGCTTGGGGCAAATCACTTTTCAGGTACCTGGCTATCAGGCTGCTTATTGATAAGATGGGGTTATAATCATTTCTACTTCACAGGCAGGGTATTGAGACTTTATTATATAAATGCTTTTGAGAGCTGTTTTAAGATTTTTTTTTTTTTTGGCTGCGTTGGGTCTTGGTTGCTGCACGCAGGCTTTCTCTAGTTGTGGCGAGCGGGGGCTACTCTTCGTGGCAGTGCACGGGTTTCTCGTTGCTGTGGCTTCTCTCGTCGTGGAGCACAGGCTCTAGGTGCGCGAGCTTCAGTAGTTGTGGCGCATGGGCTCAATAGTTGCGGCTCTCGGGCTCGGGCTTAGTTGCTCCATGGCACGTGGGATCTTCCTGGACCAGGGATCGAACCCGTGTCCCCTGCATGGGCAGGCGGATTCTTAACCACTGCACCACCAGGGAAGCCCCAAGAGCTGTTTTTAAATGTGATTTCCATGCTTATGTCACTACATACTAGCATACTCTTTTTTTTTTTTTTAAATGAGTGTGAAATCCTCTCCCTACTCCTGTTGGTTTAATGACTACAGCACTGATGAGCAAACAGTGGCAAATGCCTATTAATGTTACTCACGGGCCACTGTGGGTTAAGGAATGAACTAGGCATTGACCTTTCTTGGCTGTTGCGAATTAATCACCTACTTCCCGTTAATTGTGTATGTCCGCAATGTGACCTAAATAAAGTTAGGGTTGATCTCTTTCAGAAGACGTTTTGGATTTCTCCTTACGATAAAGTTAAGGCAAGCTGATGTATGGCTTGTAAGCAAACAGACCTTTTCAGCGAAGCACTTGCCCAACTAGGGAGTTATTATTATTGAACGTCGGTTTCTGGATGTGGTCAAATTCTCAGATTTCTCAGGTGTTTCCTGGCCTGCCGAGGACTCTAGGAGAAAACCGTCTTCATTTGTCACTGCTGTTTTCCATTGGTGGGGCCACCCGATAGCTGCGATGGAGCTGCATCTTACCTTACCACCTCGGAGGTCCAGATGAGCCCAGTGCTTGCTGGGATCGGGTATTTTCAGATCTTTGCCATTGTGCCGTGAGACAGACTTCTGGGCTCACTTGACCGACTGCTTAATTATCTGCTGTCCACGCTGCGTAAAGCAGATGGGTTCAGGGGCGGTGTTTCATTAGCTGTGTAATTTTAGGCAACCCACAGAGTAAAGCAAGTGAGCAAAAACACCACATTAACAACCAGCACCCAAACTCCCTTGGTCACGCTGTGATCAAGTTCAGGCTGCAGAGATAAGATGCAACCATCACAACTTAGCCGGGCGGAAACCATGCAGGGAGCTGAGTCACAGATCATGCATCTTTTCCAGCCCTTGGCTGTACCCCATTGATATTCTGTTTCTTTGCCGGGGGTGGAGATCATTCTAGACCTCTAGGGTGCATGGAGGCCTGTCGAGGAACAAAGCGCTTCATAACTAGGTCGTGTCTGGTTTGGAAGCTGCTGGGCTGAGTGGGGATTAGATCCAGGAGCTCTAGAAGGGTTCGTTGAGATTGGGAAGTGGTAACAACTGGTCTTGTGGGCCATGGTTGCTGTGAGAGGGGGTTTGGTCTGGTAGTATCATAAGGTGTCATCTTACGGAGAGTTCATACCAAGAAGAGGTTCTCTCCCCAAGCAATGTGAAGCCACTCGTCGGAGATTTCCCCCAGACCTGGGGCTCTGATTAAGGTTAAGGTTTTGGGGTGGCAGGGGGAGCTGGGGAGACACATTGGTGGCTGGCCCAGGTTGCCATGGACACTCTGTCTCCTCACGCGGAGTTGTGTCTCTTTGCCCTGCTCTGGCCCTCTCTAATGCCCTTGAGAAGAGCACCAGTCTACTTACGCTGGAGCAGATTGAAGGGCAGTCCATTGGGAATTATTGCCAGGATAGATCCAGAAGAAATGCTATCATTTTGTCCTCTCAGTTTATCAATAGGTTGGTAAAAAGATCGCTCACTTCTGTCACAAAGTGAGATGGATGCGTAGGAATCAACACATTCAGCATTTGGACAACCCCATGGCATTGTAGCCGTCCTGCAAACACATGGGTTGGATTCTTGACACGTGGTTTTGGAGGTGGGCTAGCGTAATACCTCAGGTTCCAGTCTTGCACGGGTTGACGTTCCCCAAATGCACGTGAGTTGATGAGCAATGCACGTGATCCCTTGGCTTGTATATTCCCTGGCTGAGTGACCCAGTTAGAGGCCTAGCCCAGGGGCAGAAAGAGCAAGGCTAGCTGGGCACCGTCAGGAAACCCTCCGAGCTAGGGCTGGGGGCTCCTGCCATCCTAGTCATGGGTACAGACAAGGAGGGGGAGAGCCCCTGCTGTTGGTTTGGCCCTGGGTCATTTCCTTTCCGGCTATGTGGATAAATAGAAAGAAGTAAAAAAATCCAGTGGGCTTAATATTAGAGCTTGTTTCATGGTGTCACATATGGCTTTTGGAAGGAGCCATTGTGCATGGTCTTCTGGTTTTTCACCCAATCGTTAACCAAACTTGAAACATTTAGCAGCTCTTTTATGTGCTAATATGTCCAGTGAGGCAAGAATCATTATTGCACCCTGATCATTGACCAAGCAGGGCTTCAGAGTGGTCGAGACCTAGTGAAAATCACAGGCTTGGAACTCACTAGGCAGGGACAGAACCCCAGCCCCAGACTCCGTCTGTCCTCCTGTTGTCTCTCAGATGGTGAAGTGGCCCCATCTATAAAATGTGTTGTTGCTATGAATTACTGTTGTTGGTAAGGAGAATTGGAAACATTCTCATTTCTAGATTACCTTTCAAATATTCAAATTCATGCACCAGTAGCATATGGCTAGAACTTTTATTTTTTCACTCAGATGTCTTCCAGTGTGCTTCATTGAATTCCAAATCCACATCAGGTTTGAATTTTGAAAATGCCAACTGTATACTAACTGAATGTGAGAAATGAAGAAAACTTTCATAAATTAAAAAAAAAATGGTGATTTATTATTCTGCATTCAAATAAACCAGCCGTATGGATTTTTTCCCCCATTTTGGTTTATCTGCATCTTGATAATATGGAAGGAACAATGTCGCCTGTGTATACTTAGCTAATTTTCTACAAGAGAGTTCTACAATAGCATGTATCAAAGGAAAAGGGACTACGGTGGTCTTGCCCATTACCTCTGTAGGCCAGGAGCATGGACTTCGCTTTGGGTGGATGGAGAAGCCTTTGTTGTCCTCAGATGGCTGTGCCTTCTCAGCCTGTCCACAATTTTGGTCTAGTAATTACCTGACTCTGATTTCTTCCCATTTGGAGGAGTTTCATTTGTAGGTGCCATTTATGCTTTTGTTACTTACCAGGTAGGAGATTCTCAAGCACTTTAAAACTAATTAAGGAGGGCTTTTATCTGCCAGATTTTCTTCAGTTGCAGAGAAAATTAGTCCAAATGTTTGTGTTTCACACGACCTTAATCAGAGGCACTATCATTGGAAGGAACGTTGGCTTGGAAGTCGGAAAACCACCTAACAGAGAGAGCCCAGGTATGGGGCTTGAAGAGATTCATAAGCTTTGCGATGCCCTCTTGTGGAAACAGTCCCCCTTCCCCCACTGTCAAACATATTAAAATGCGCCACGGACCACATGCAATAGAACTTATACGTTGTACATCTTCAAATATAAGTTATCATTCATTGTAAAGTAAAACATTATATCCCACTAAGAGAAATGCTGCCTAATATAATTAGATGCACTCACTTCAGAGAGCTCAAATGTAGAAAAATGTGCTTTTTAGAATTGATGAAATACAGTTTAGTTATAAGTTGAGTTGCAGTCAGGTCGTTGAGATAATGCTAAATTTTGTGGATTTTATTATAATTTATTTCTAATATAAAAGCTAAAACACCCATGTAACTAACCATTGTCCAACTTTGGCAGATCTCAACATTTTACAATTTTTACTTCAAATACGTTTTTAAAAAAAATTGAAGATATGATTACAGACTTCTGTGTATCCCTTCCCCAATCCCAGAACTAGTCTCTCCCTTGTGCCCCCATGTAACCGCCATCTTGAATTTGGTGCTTATCATTCCCATGCGTGTTTGTCAACTTTTACTATATATGTTTGTATCCATACATATATTTAGTGTCTTTAAAAACACTGCTAGTTTTCCACCAGTATCCATCCCTTCTTTCTTCCTTTTAATACTAAAACCCCAGAGCTTTAGCTAGCTGAACACCATCTGCCAGCAATGACTAAGTCACTAAGTTCTGGCTGATGGATGAACATGGAAGGGATGGATACAACATCTGGACTTTGCCTTGAAGACGAAGGAGCAAGCCTTTCATGTTCTCTTTCCTCTTTGCTTCTAATTAGGACAGGGGCAAGGTGGTAGTGAGCTACTTAAGCCCATACAAATGTGGGAAACACACAAGAAGATAGCAGAGTGACAAGACAGAAAAATTCTGGGTTCCTGCCTTCAGGGCATCAGTTGCTCCAACACATCCCACTCACCCCCTGCCCTGCCACCGGGCTGCCCACCATCTCAGGCTGTTTCATGAGAAGTAAAAAACAATCATATTTTTATTTAAGTCAGTGTTATTTGATCACTATTAAAACAGACCCCAAAACGTTCTTCATTTTTTTTTGGCTGCGTTGTGTCTTAGTTGTGGCACACGGGATCTTTCGTTGCGGCACACAGGCTCTTCGTTGCGGCGTGTGGGCTTCTCTCTAGTTGTGGCGCACAGGCTCTAGGGCACGTGGGCTCTGTAGTTTGCGGCACGCGGGCTCTTTCATTGAGGTGAGCAAGCTCAGTAGTTGCGGCGCGCAGGCTTAGTTGCCCCGGCATGTGGGATCTTAGTTCCCCGACCAGGGATCAAACCCGTGTTCCCTGCTTTGGAAGGCAGGTTCTTTACCACTGGACCACCAGGGAAGTCCCTGACCCCAAAATGTTCTAATAGGAGTGGTTTACATTCTGATTATGTACATTACTAGTGACTTACTGTATTAAAAACTTTCACTTTTCTTAAGCAGGGAGAATTAGGGTAAAACACTTTTATGTAATTCATTGCATCCTCAGATTAGAAAAGGAAAAGAACACATTTTACAGCTGCCCCAGTGACTAGGTATTAGTGTCCAGTCCTGCAGTGGACATGACCCCATCGAGGGCATGTGAACTGAGCTCCTTATCTTTCATATAAAGATAGAGGAAGTTCATACACACTCAGGACAGCTAGCTGCTCTGTCCCCAATAGAGCAAATGTCACAATGGTAATCTGAGAATGAAAAGGAAAAGTTTCCATTCCCAGGAGAATTTTCTTCCCAAATCCTGACTCAGTACCCAAGTGAGCATCTTAAGATTAAGACCTTCCTGGTCAGTTTCTCTTCTCCAAGAGCTGGCCCCAGGGACTCCTCACTGCTGCACGACAAACAGCAGAGCAGCTGCTCCAGGAAAAAGGCGACCCGCACTTGCTGGCCCACATCCTTGCAGCTCCAGCCAGGGTACCAGGCTGGTTGGAATGCTTGCTCTCTGCAGAGTGGTTCAGCGGCTCAGGAGCTCTGCCCAGAGGGACAATGTTTGTGTCAGAGCCACAAGTGGATAATAGGGGAGTCCAGGGACCACCTCTAATTCTTTCCTGTCCCTCTTTGCAGCCCGGATGCTGTCCGATCACACTAGCTTGTGCCTGATCTCTTGGGTCAACTTGGCTTCTGGCCTTAAAGGCCGGTCTGGTTTTTGGTTTCCCTCTCAAAGGGCACTTGGAACAGAGTGAGGCAAGGCACCTGGCCCCTCCTTTTGGATGGGGCTGGGGCCATCCGTTCCAGTCATACTGGATGTACCTTGACCTTGGGCCTTTTCCCCCACTTGCATTAAGAATTGGGTTGTTACAAATGAACTTATCTACCCAAGACTCACAGGCATAGAGAACAGACTGGTGGTTGCCAAAGTGGGGGGGTGGGGGAGGGATGGAATGGGAGTTTGGGATTAGCAGGTGCAAACTTTTATATATAGGGTGGGTAAGCCACAAGGTCCTACTGTATAGCACAGGGAACTATATTCAACATCCTGAGATAAACCATAATGGAAAAGAATGTGAAAAAGAATATATATATATGTGTATAACTGAATCACTTTGCTGTACAGCAGAAATTAACACAACATCAGCTATACTTGAATACAGTAATTTTTTTAAAAAAGGCAGCATCAAAAAAAAAAAAAAAAGATTTGAGCCGTCAGGGGAGTGGTTCTCAGACTTCACTATTCGCGTTGCTTTGATGCAAAAGATATTGGGTTCCTCTTATGCCGTCTGTGCCTACTGCTTCAAAACGCACAACAGAGGCTCCTGGCCTGAGTGAGTACAAGGTGAGCACTGCTCTAGCTGACACCCACAAGCTAAGCTGAACTCAGTACTGCCCGTAAAGTAAATTCATGGTGGGAAAAAACAAAGTCAAGCAATACCGAATTCCTTCCCTCCTGTGGAGGCTGGAAACTCAACAGTGCAGAGGGTCCTGTGCAAGGAGAAGAAAACGAGGCCCAGGTAGCAGGCAGTGTGGGCATTCTGGTCTGGTTGAACCACGAGTTTCCTTGGATGGGTTTTTGAATTCTAAAAAAATGAAAATGAGAAGTGAAAATTCCCTTAAAACACCAGTTCTCTTATCAATTTGCCTAATAACCAGTTCACCAGAAATTCAGTTCCGTGTGGAGTGTTTTTCGCGTTTGTTGCCACTATCTCAAAAGAAAATATTTAATTTAAAAATTAAAATGAAACGTAAACTAAAATTTAAAAACAAGCTGGATGTGCCCTTCATTTACAAACCTTATAACGCCAAAGAGATGGCAAAAAGAAACAAACAAAAAAAAACAAAGGACATTCCTATGTAAAAACACTCAAAAAGGTTTCAAATTATAGGCAAATTGCCCATCAGGTGACTGGCGTTAGGCTAATTGGTCTAGAGTCAAGGGCATGCAGAAGTCGACACTTTTGTGCTCAAGGACACTTTCTCCCGCCTGTATTCATCTTCTTTCAGACAAAATTCTAATCAACTCTCTTATTTGGTTTCCCAGCCCCTGGCATATTAGATGTGAATCAAAACAGCGAGGGAACAGCCAGAACCAGGCCACTTGGTGTGTTCAGAAGGCCAGCTGATACCCTGACAGCCAGGGAGGGGCAAGTGGAGGCCAGAGAAAATTAAAATGCAAATCCAAGGATGAGAACATTGCACTAGCGAGGGGCCTTGTCCTGTGTGCTGCCCCGTCTGCCCTCCTGCCTCAAGATTCTCTGGCTTCTGAGGGCATCTCTGTATTATAATGTGCATAATGCCAGCCAAATCATGAAAAATATTTATAACAGGCTAAATCACATGTTATCCACTTTGCCCCATTCATTGTTTTCTCATACAATCCATTTTAGAAAGGTTTTCGTCAGAAGGGGCCAAATCATTGACTCTTGAATTGGGACACCCATTAGAAGAAACCAGTTTCCCCTGCCCTCTGGGAGAAGCCTCCCCAGAACGCCGCCCCTAAGGATGCCTTCTGCTGCTTCATCAGCTCCCCCAGGCCAAGCTAGAACAAATCCAATGGCCTGGAAGATTTCACTCCGAGAAGTCCTCTTTCACCAAAATGACGTAACATGACCAAATCCAGTTCATTCTTTTTTTTTTTTTTTTTTTTTTTTTTTTTAGCAGTTAAACTTTTATTTTACTTAAAAAAATTTTTATTTACCTTTTTGTTTTTCTTTTCTACAAAAGGCAGAAGATAATGATTGTTGATCTGCAATTGTCATGTTGTGCACTCCCCGAAAGGGGGCAAAGCTGGGAGCTGGGGCGGCAGCTCGGAGGATGCCTTCACCGGCAGGACTAAGGGGACAAGCACCCCCGCGGCCCCCTCTCCCAGCCTAGCTCATGTCGGTGGTGTTGAAGACCCAGTCCGTGAACTTCTACAGCTTGTCGGAGGCACTCTGGACTCCTCCTGCAGCCTCAGGTTGTCCTCTCGAAAGTGCCCAGTTCATTCTTGATATTCAGGGTGATGTGGGTAGGAGGTCGTGAATAGCCCAAATCACCATGAGATCTACTTTGGATTATTTGGCGGCAGCTGGTCCAGAATGGCTTCCTTCCTTAAGGAGACGTATTAGGATTTTTCAGAGAAACAGAACCAACGGTGCATGTGTATGTCTGTGTGTATATCTATATCTATATACCTTTCTATTAAGGAATTGGTTCGTGTAATTATGGAGGCTGAGAAGTCCCATGATCTGCTGCCTCTGAGCTGGAGACCCAGGAGAGCTGGTGGGGCAGTTCCAGTCCAAGTCTAAGGGGCTGGGGACCAGGAAAGTTGGTCTAAATTCCAAAGTGCAGGAGAAAACCAAAGTCCCGGTTCCGAAATACGCAGAAAGAGTGAATTCTCCCTCACCTGCCATTTGTTCAGTTCAGGCCTCCAGTGGATTGGCTAAGTCCCGCCCACGTTGGGTAGGGCAATCTGCTTCACTCAATCCACAGATTCAAGTCCCATCCAGAAATACACTCACAGACACACCCAGAATCATGTTTAGCCAAGTATTGGGGTACCCTGTGGCCCAGTCAAGTTGCCATGTAAAATTAACCATCACAGGATGCTAACCAATTTATTGCTGCTTCCTGCTG
>NW_006799727.1:1882550-1884743 GCF_000442215.2 Lipotes vexillifer
TTTTACCTCCAAAGCCCAAGGAGCCTCTGATCATCTTTCCCCTCCAAGGCCCTCTCTGAGGAGTGGCCGGGATTTAGGGTGGGACACATGGGAAGGAAGAGGGTTCGGGACATGGGAGCAGGCTGAGAGGATGTGCTTTGTGGGCAGGGGCTGACCTCAGCCTGAAGGCTGACCCATCTTGTTCCACCCTTGCAAGAATATAGGTGGGCGAGGGCCGAGAGGAGCATTGCCTAACTTTAACCACCAGCCATAATTGATGCCCACACCGATTTATCTGATACTTAGTATCTGTCCTTTTATAAGTATTGTTGCTACAGTTATTTTAAGTCCTTTACAAGCCAGTACATTTGTGAGCACACCTAGAGGCAGTGTGGCTCTTGGAAAGAGCATGAGATCAGTTAACAGAAGGCAGAGTTGTGCCTCTGAATGTGTTGACTCCAGGCCAGTCACGGACTTTGGAATCTCAGTGATCTCCCATAGGAGATGAGATTGCTGATAATTGCCACACTAATTCATAGTGTAATCTTGTCGTAGTCAGATGAGATGACCTATATGAAAACACTTCATAATACTCAACAAATATGGAAGGGTGAAGTAAAGGTAAGAAATGACTGTTTTTTACTGCTGTGACTCTGCTCCTTAAGTTTGTAAGTACCGGTCAGGATTAGTTAAAGAGTCATCACTACCTGCCCTGCTGGTACTCGAAGACTAGACTTTAATATACTGGACTCCTCTTGAGATGGCTTTCAAAAAGTGACATAGTTCTTTGACCAGTAAAGTGTATAAACATACCTATTTTCTGTTTTGCCTCATCTTACGGATGCGTTGATCATTATTATCATAGTATGTAGCCAAGAATGATTCAGTTTAGGAAAATAATAGTCAAACTTTGCTGATCTTTTGTAGGATGATTTTGCCATAGCCCTTGCAAATAAAGTAGTGGCTTCTTTAAAACATGCCAGTTCAGAGTCACGGATCTGCATTTTTAAAGCCTGCAATTGATTGTTCAGTGTGAAAATTGTATTCCAGTGAAGCACATCAGCATGTAAATCTAAAGTGTGGCCATTTTCATCTAGATTGAATATTATTAAGTAGCCCAAGGGATAGGCTGTAATTAAGATTTCGAAGAGCTTACTTTTGTTGACTGTGATGAGTAACCCCAGTATTGAAAGTGGCATACCAGTTTGAAGAATGGGAAGATGGCCCAGCAAGACAGTATCTACATGTTTTGGCTTTTAGGTGTCATGAAAGAATTTGATTTTTCTTCACAGATCCAAACATTTGATAAGGGCAGCGATTTGAACGTGATGCAAATACGAGAATGTTCAGATTCCAGGAAAATCACATTTCTTTCTGAATGATGGCAGATTTCCACCTTGTTAGTCCCTCACTCATTCTAATACCTTCTTCCATGGGTTTAGGAACAAAGACCAACTGGGGACAGATGAAACCCTTGTTGGGGTTTATGCTTTTGCCTAACTAAAACGATTGGATTTACAGCCTGCTAATGCAGCTCTAGTTAGAAGGGAGAACAACTCTCAGCTTGGATCCACTTTGGAAAGTTTGCAAAACCTCCCCCTGCCTTTCACAGAACTGAGATGGCACATTTCTGATAGCATCTTCATTGTGGTGCAATTCCATGATAACTGTTCTTAGGTGAGATGAGATGCTCACCTTGTTTTGTCCTACGCACACCATTTTAAAAGAAAGAAACAAAGTTCTCCCTTTCTCTCAGGAGAAGTTAGTGAAAGGTTCCATGCCTATTTGCACCACCTTAAGCAGATACCCAGCAGACTAGGTTGGCACACAGCTCGTTTCAGCCATCCGTATTTTCAGGTGTACCATATGTATTTAGTACATCATTTGATAATGCTAAAAAAATATTAAAGCAGTGTGAGACTAAAGGAGAAAGAAGATGAATGTTAGCATTCCCCTGGGGTTCATGGGTGAAGGAATTAACACAGCGTGGCACTCTACCCTAGCTGTGTTTGTTTCCATGGCAACAGCTACGTACATGTTTCAGACTATCTACAGTGACACAGTTGCAGAAATAGTAGCTTGCAGGTTTCTGATATCGCATCAGTGGACAGGCAGCACGTACTATATTAAGTAAGTGTAAAAGAATTTAAAATATAGCTCTGATTCAGATGTATATTAGCTCAGCTAAGCGATGTATTGGGGATTTCGGCATTC
>NW_006799727.1:1884946-1892520 GCF_000442215.2 Lipotes vexillifer
CGGCATTCCCCTTCCTCATGACAGCAAAATCTAGGCAAAGTTGAAAGTTGCAAGATTCCAGTCAAACAATTATCCTTGCTTGGGTAAATATCATCAAATGAAACAAATGTGAGTGAGTTACAAAGGTAAGAAAATGGCTTTTGTAGATGACATATTTCAGAAGGATATTGTCAGTGAAGCTAATTTTTTGGAGGGCGGGTAGTGATGGGTAAGGAACGTAAGCTTTGGTTGAAAATAGCTGAGTCTTAAAGCAAATCAATGTGCACCAGAATCTTTAACTGCTGCTGAGTTTATGGGAACTAAGGTATTTGAATGTATCATTCTAAAATTGCTTTTATATGAAAATGATCAGGTGAGGAGCAGAGAGGCTGACTGGGTATATGCAGTTAAAGAGAAATTGGGGCTCCGTTGTCTTTCTGAATGCTTATGTTAATAGCTCCCTTCTCGCCAGGATGACCCTGGTTTGTCTTTCACATTCGCTGCTACTTTTTGGTACCATTTACTGTCCTGTGTGTTTATATTATGCTGCCACGTTGTAGCCTGGTAAGACTT
Source organism: Lipotes vexillifer (assembly GCF_000442215.2). Classification (NCBI taxonomy): domain Eukaryota; kingdom Metazoa; phylum Chordata; class Mammalia; order Artiodactyla; family Lipotidae; genus Lipotes; species Lipotes vexillifer. Next base: position 1,885,499 of record NW_006799727.1, read on the forward strand.
GAGTGTTGGTTAGAGAGCACCCAAGTAAAGATGATAGACTTTGTAAGTGTGTGACTTTGCAATCAAATTGTACAGTAATTTAGGAGAATTGTTCAAATGAGTATTTAGTTACAGGCTAGACCTCTGCTTGTGAATAGTAGCCTAGGTATTAGGTTAATGGATTTTGATGTGCACATTATGATTGCGGGAGCTTTCAAGTATGTTGTAGTTCAATTTATACTGAGGTTTCCATGGCAGAATATTTTTATTTATGCCCATTATTCAATGTAAGCCTGCATTTACCTTACAGTTTTATTATTTATGTATCAGGAAAGAGAATGTAAAATGGCATGGTAATTTAAGCTAATCTATTCATTTGAGGAGGATTTGTTTTCTGACCATAGGTGGACTTTTACAAAAAGTGGTATGAGAAACGCAACTCTTGTATGTGTGAGACTGTTTTTTATGTGCACAGGGAACTGTCTCCCACGTCTACTGCACGGTGTTCTTCACAGTAATTATTTGATTGAATGTTCAGAGAACACCTATGGGAGGAGGGGGTTCGGAAGCTTCCTGCACACCTGGGGGTGTGGGGGGCTGGGAGAGATTTGGGGTTGTGAGTCAGGGATGGGACCCTAGAATGTTTGACACCCTAGTGGATAGATATGATTTGCCTTCTAAATAAGCTGATCCAAAGTGAAACTAGTGTTGAAACCTCCCAGCGATGCCCATCTGTAGCCTGAGCCACCCAGAGACTGGAAGTGAAGTCTGTGTCTTCTAAGGGGAGTTTTTGTTTCTGTTTTTGTTTTTTTTTTATGGTGGCTCATACTAAAGGCAGCTCCTTTCTCAGACGGGGAGCCCCTCTGCCTATTCTCACACTCATCTCTGTAGTTTCGGGACCCCAGCCCATCTTTGGGGCCGACGGGAGGGCAAGCTTGCAGACCCCCTCCCCCATGGCCTGAGCAGCCCGGCGGGCCCTGGGTACCCTGGTGGGCAGCCTCTCTCTGTGACAGCTGCAGGAAGCCACCTGTGCTTGGTCTTCCGAGGCAGAGAAACCAAATACTATTGGTGTGAGGGTTTACTTGATGTTCTGCTATTACATTTGAGGGGCCCTGGAAGCCTTGGGTTCATTACCCTTGAGCTCCGAAACTGGAAATTAAAAAAGTGCCAATGAACTACTTTGGATGATAGTTCAACTTTTGCCTGTTTGGGGAGTGCAAGCCCTTCCAACAGTTGACACGTTTGTATATATTTTTTTCATCGTCCCAAAGTACTTTCCAGTGTAAAAAAAAAAATCTCCAGAAAACACCAGTCTAGGCCATGGTATGTTAACTCTTTCGTAAAAATAGAAAAACACATAAACCAAAACATAAAGCCCTAGGCGGCACCAGTCATTCAAATGTAAAATCCTGGCAGTGCTTGTAGGAAACTCAATTGCTTCCATCTGAAGAGCCAGGAAATTGATTTGGAAAAAAGTAAATTTGAGGGATTCCCAAATAGTGGCAGCATGAAATGAATAAGAGAAAAATGAAGGTACAGACTGATCTTATTACCAATCGTAAATGGTAATAGAATTGCCAGAATAAACTTCCTGGGCATAGCTCATTTAGAGTCTCCACTGCCTGGTTGTTTCTGAAGGTTCTTAGTGGTCACAGGGTAAGAGCCAATCCCCAGGCTGGTGTCCAGGGCTTTCCACCATTAGTCCCTTTCCAGCCTTCTCTGTCACTAGGTCTGTTTCTTGAGCATCCCGGGGCCTGCCCTAGGGTAATAAATACTATATCCTGGCCTCGTGGGGGAAGTTTCTAGGCCTTTGCTCTTGCTGCTGTCTCTGCCCAGATTCCTTTCCTCCCACTTTCCTGGCTTCAACTCCAATTCCTCCAAAAAACCTTACGGATCTCCCCCTGTCACCCTCACTGGGATGATTTTTCCATCCTTTCCATCATGCTCCCATAACAGTTGGTCTTCAAATTATAGCACTTATTTCACTATATTAGGATGAGTTGTATCTTTTCTGAACTGTGATGTAAATGTATCAAAGACACAGGACCGGGCTTCCCTGGTGGCGCAGTGGTTGAGAGTCCGCCTGTCAATGCAGGGGACACGGGTTCGTGCCCCGATCCGGGAAGATCGCACATGCCGCGGAGCGGCTGGGCCCGTGAGCCATGGCCGCTGAGCCTGCACGTCCGGAGCCTGTGCTCCGCAACGGGAGAGGCCACGACAGTGGGAGACCCGCGTACCACAAAGCAAAACAAAACAAAACAAAACAAAACAAAACGACACAGGACCCTGATTTAGGTACTTCTGTAGCTTTTGCCATACCTAGAACAGTACTCCAAACTTGTTTTTCATTGAATTCTTAAACACTTGCAAAGATATACATCATTGAACAATCTCCTCAAAGACGGACTGTTAGATACTGAGATTCCTAAGTCTATGTCTGTCATAGAACCGAGCATCGTGACCAATTCAGCTACTTTCGGATGCTTCCAAACTTCTGGCTGTTTGGCATCATCTAAACACGGAAACCAGGTGATTGGCTGATATTTTTTTCATCTTCATGGAATCAAAGATTTTAGAACCAGAAGGAACTTTAGGGAGCTAAAATCATATTACAGAGGAGAGAATTGTGAACTTGAACCGGTAAGTGAATTTTCCGAAGCCACGTGGTTGTTTAGTGACCCAGGTGTGTGGATCCAGCCGGTAATATCTCTACGTGGTCCTGCCTCCTGAGCCTTCCTGGCTGTGGCCTTGGGTTCCACTGAAGATATAACCAGTCAGTTTCCTTTCTGCCCCGCTTTGGGATTGGCTGGCCTTCTGTCTATAAACACCGTCATCCAACAATAATTCCATTAACCACTCTTTGCTCAAGGCTGATATCACTGGGATAGAATTAAAAACAAAAGAGAACTGAGAGTTGAACTCAGGGGACTGAGAGCAATGCTAACAATTCATTAGCCATCGCCTTGCTGAAGCTACGGCAGCTGCTGGATTCAGTCAAGTTCAGACCCTTAAAAAGAGTGGAAAAAAGAAAGCACATAGTTTCCAGTGCCTGGGCACTGCACAGCCGGCCAGCTGGGTGTAGCACCATGGCAAAAAGATCTGTTCAGTTTCAGAAATACAAGACCCCGTGCTTGCACACAGGGAGGGGACTGTAGCTGCAACTGGGCCTGATTTGGCATTACTTCTGCCTGCAGTTCTATCAGACACAGCTCCTATGGGAAGTCCATTAGTATCTAAAGAAAGAACCAGCCCTACAAGTTGACATAAGGAGCAGGCCTTGTGTGTGTGTGTGTGTGTGTGTGTGTGTGTGTGTGTGTGTTTAAAGGCCTGTGTCTAGGGTCGACAGGCTTTTTAAGAGAAACTCTTGGTTTTCTATGTAAATGGTTTACTTCCTCTGGTCCAGAGTTAGTCTGTTAAGGGAATGAAGCACAATTCAGGTTTCTGAGCTGGAAGCCTGATTAATCTTTCTGCCAGTTACATATGGAAATAAATTAGTAAATGGTCCATCTGGGACTAAACTACTGCAGAGATGATAAATTATCGCCGTCATATGTCTGTGTTGCTGCAGACTGAGTCGTGCTCACCAGGAGCTGCTGAAAGATATCTGGATGCTCTGGCGAGGTCAGAGGAATAAAAGTTTAAAAAAAAAAATTAGAAGTAAAAAATTTACCTTGAAATGTTTCTTGGGAGGACAGTTTGGTTGATGCCAAGTTTGTGCCTTAGAACTGCTCTATCTGCAAATATTTAAAAGGAGAGTCTGGGCATAAGAAACATTTTACTTTTATATTTTCAAAGGCCAATGCAGTAACAAGTATTGATTAGTACCCAAGTGTCTCAGTGAGTAGGATAGTATAATTATATATACAATAAAAATATACCCCTGTGTAATATTGTACCTTATAATTTTCAGAGCAACTTCTTGTCTGTTTTCTTATTTAAATTTCAAAGGTGGGACAAGTCAGTGTCTCTAATTCTTTTTTTTTTTTCTTTGCGGTACGCGGGCCTCTCACTGTTGTGGCCTCTCCCGTTGCGGAGCACAGGCTCGGGACGCGCAGGCTCAGCGGCCGTGGCTCACGGGCCCAGCCGCTCCGCGGCATGTGGGATCCTCGCAGACCGGGGCACAAACCGCGTCCCCTGCGTCGGCAGGCAGACTCTCAACCACTGTGCCACCAGGGAAGCCCTCTAATTCTTGATGGATGAAAAACTGAGGTTTAGGAAGTTGAGTGCCTTGCCCTTAATGACACAGATGGCTAAATGGCAGAACTGGGATGAACAATGGATTCTGAATCCAGCTTCATTTCCATCAGAGCCTTACATGACATCAAAAACATTTTCAGTTTTTCATCATTCATCTAGCAGCACCAGGAAATAAAGCCTTCTATTTCTGTAAGTTTTCTAGAAGCAAAAGCCATACCTTCTTGATCATGAAAAGTAGTTTTTTTCCCTAATTAGAAGTGTTGAGTATTAGTTTAACTTTTTTAGGGCATGTTTTAATTTTTTAAATTGAGGTGTGATTGACATAAAATTTTATTAGTTTCAGGTGTACCACAATGATTCAATATTTGTATACGTTGCAAAATGATTACCGCAATAAGTCGAGTTGACATCCACCACCTTACATAGTTACAAAAAATTTTTTTTTCTTGTGATGGGAACTTTTAAGATCTACTCTCTTGGCAACTTTCAAATATGCAATACGGTCTTATTAACTATAGTCATCCTGTATCTCCATGACTTACTTTATAACTGGAAGTCTGTACCCTTTGATCCCTACACCCATTTCTCCCAGTCCCTGGTTTAACTTTTCCTTTTGACTGAGGCACACCCCTCTCCACTTGAGTTATTTTATAAAGCTAAAACCATCAGTGCCTTCAGGGGCTTTTTAGGTGTGGTAACATTTTGCCCCTTTGCAGAATGGCCCGAGGCTACTGTGACAACCCGGATTCTTACACCTGCTTTGAAATTTTCTTTTGTGTCTTCCTCCAGGGCAAACCTTCAGCAGTTAATCCTTGAAGCAGCTGAGGTGCTCCCCTCTAGAAAAAGCAGTTCAAAACGTACAGAAAAGCAGACTAGACTTAGAAATTATTAAATCACCTGGTTTATCAGATGTCAGTTTCTAAACATAAGCCATAGGCGCTGCTAAGTAGTCTCCATACAAGAAAGAGAAGCAACGGGCCCCTAGCATTTACGTGTCTGTGCTTGGCAGTAACCATGTCTCACCGAGATCACCCTCCAAGTTTCTCACATATCAGCCAGACCTGGTTCCTCCATGTACCTGAATAGCCCTCATGCTTTCTCACCTCTGGGCCTTTGCTTCAGCTTTTCCCTATTCCCGCCTGTCAAAATCCTGTGCAGATCTCAAGTCCCGTTACTATTGTCTTGATGCTTTCCCTTACCTGCCTCCCCACAACAATCAGAAACAAATGTCTCCTTTGAAACCTTCTAACTCTTTGTTAGAGAAAATAACACGGTCTGTATTTGAGTTGCCTGTATACCTGTTTTATCTCCCATAGAGGACAATACATTTCTCAAGGGCAGGGATTTCATCATCTTCTCTCTCTGACGCTTCTTCCCTCCCCAATCCCTAGCCCAATACTTGGCCCTTAATTGAAGCTTAACATGCAGTAGAGTAGGGTAATTTTATTTTTTAACAATGGACTCAATGTCTTTGGATGGGTGGATAAATTAATGATTTAAGATGTATCCGTATCCCTTGGAGGGCTTGTTAAAACAGATCCCTGAGCCCCACCTCCAGATTCAGTAGATCTTGGGTTGGGCCAAGAATCTGCGTTTCCAACAAATTCTCAGGTGATACCGATGCTGCCCTTCCAGGGACCACAGTTTGAGAACCCCTGATAGAATGAATTTATTTCCTAACATTCTCACACTAAAGCTCATAGGCTCACACCGTTCCTTTCATTAGAGAGCCTGTTGCTGTGTCTTCCCTGATGTGTAGGTCAAAAAAAATCTTCCGTTAGAAATTATTATGCCATCTATCTCGTGTACCAACTTTTCTATTTTGTAAGATTATAGGTTAACTGTATCCTCCAAACTTGTAGCCCGTTTTGTGAGCTTTAGCTAGATGGCATCTTTTTCTCCAGGAATAGAGCCAGCGTAATTTTATTTTACAACAACAGACTAGGGAGTCATTGACTTTGCAGCCTGTATACCTGGTCTACCCAGAGGATCAAGGTTGGTTCTCATGGTGGAACGGCGGCCTTGAAGGCTTCCTGGTGCTCTGATGTTTTTCCTTTATATAGACAAGTGTTTCAGTGGCAGCTGAAGTAAACTAAAATGATCTCACAAATGTCTCAATGGCAGCTATAGGAAAATAAGATAACCTCATAATATCTATGGCATGTATTTTCAAATCTCTGGGTCCTTTTATGCCCCATGAGGCAGTTTCAAGAACACTCCATCACGAAAGACCCGGTGCTTCAATAACTGTCCAAGAAATAAAGAGGTACCGTTGCAATTGACTTTTTCGCTGAAGAATTATTTTATGTTTTAGAGAGTCAGGCCAGAGGTGACACCCACCGTGGTTGAGAGGGTTCTCTCTCCTCCTCTAATCCCGTCGTCCTGCTCCTCTCCACCAGCCACTAGACGCATCATCTCCTAGAAGACCAGCGTGCTCGTGATCATGGAGGCCTCGCTGTCCTTTCTGTGACTGGAGCGATGCTGACCTCGGTTTCCTGGACCCATTCTGACTCAGGTAACCAAGCTTTGCCTTCCCCAGCTGGCTTACACCTCATGGAGATTGCACTGAATAAATGAAATACCAAAGCTATATTTAAATGCAAATGCCAAATTGATTGTTTCTCCAGCAATCGATATCCTCCCCCCCTTCCTCCGAGCACAGGCTCCGGACGCACAGGCTCAGTGGCCTTGGCTCACGGGCCCAGCCGCTCCGCGGCATGTGGGATCTTCCCGGACTGGGGCACGAACCCGTGTCCCCTGCATCGGCAGGCGGACTCTCAACCCCTGTGCCACCAGGGAAGCCCCCTCCGCGTCTTATTTTTTATTTTATTTTCCCGCGTCTTCTT
>NW_006799727.1:1892584-1906282 GCF_000442215.2 Lipotes vexillifer
GTGGCCTCTCCCGTTGCGGAGCACAGGCTCCGGACGCTCAGGCTCAGCGGCCATGGCTCACGGGCACAGCCGCTTTGCGGCATGTGGGATCCTCCCAGACCGGGGCACGAACCCATGTCCCCTGCATCGGCAGGCGGACTCTCAACCACTGCGCCACCAGGGAAGCCCCCGCGTCTTCTTAATGATCAATATATACAGCCGATCAGACTGACAATGAATTTAGGCATTAAGATAATGAGAATGAGTCACATATTTATTTAAAATTTTGGTGTGTGTCATAGACACAAAGCAACAGGAACATTGCTGGGAATTTTTGTATAGAAACTAGCCTCTGCCGTACGTAGTTTCTCTAAGTCATTTTCTTTCCCATAATACTATATTTCTTTTTATAAATTTATTTATTTATTTATTTATTATGGCTGTGTTGGGTCTTTGTTGCTGTGTGTAGGTTCTCATTGCGGTGGCTTCTGTTGTTGCGGAGCACGGGCTCTAGGCGTGCAGGCTTCAGTAGCTGTGGTTCGAAGGCTCTAGGGCACAGGCTCAGTAGTTGTGGCGCACGGGCTTAGTTGCTCCGCGGCATGTGGGATCCTCCCGGACCAGGGATCGAACCCGTGTCTCCTGCATTGGCAGGTGGACTCTCAACCACTGCGCCACCAGGGAAGCCCCTGTATTTCTTTTGAATTGTATTAATCTTTCTAATGTTGGACCTTTTAATTGAGTTTAATAAGTATTATTGAGTATCTGTTATGTGTTCTCAGGGCAGATGGGGATAAAAAACTATAAGATGTATAAAAATATAAGATACATCCTCATGAAGCTCAGACCTTAGCAAAAGAGCCACGACTCACTCATAAGAATATGGCAGATGGTGCTCAGCTTCCGGCCGGAGCCGTGCACTACGGTAGCTCTCTGGTTCAGGGAATTAAGAGACTTTGAGGATTGGGATTGTAATAATCAGAGAGTTCATGGAAGAGGGAGGACTGAAGGAGGACTTGGTCACTGTGGATCATTCAACCAAGAGGGAAGAGAAGCAGCCTGGTCTGGCCCGGAAGGCGGGAATGAGCCTGCCATGAGCCTAGCCAGTGAGGACCACGCAGGGCTTGGAGGACGCTGGGCCTCTATTCCAGCCAGAGCCAGGCTCCTCCTCGGGGCCTGGGTCCCTTAAGGTTCCCCTGGGGACACGCTACCTGCTCTGTTACAGAGTCACCTTGGCTGAGGGCTTCCTTCAGGGGACCCTAGTCTGTGGTGCCCCAGCCCTGGCTTGGCTGCTACCTGGCTGGCCTTCTGCTTCCCTGGGCTTGCCCGTACCTGGCCTCTGCCTCTCTACCTGATTGTTTATTCTCACATACCTGCCCCCCTCCCCTTTACACTCTGCCTGGCGGGTGTGGTTTGACAGGGCCCCGGGATGAGCCAGGTGCTGTGTGAGGTCAGTACCTGGTGATTCACAATGGGTGATTCTGAGCTGAGAAGTGGAATGGAAGGGTAGGAAGCCAGGAACGTGAGTTTGTACGTTGATGCCAAGAGTGTATCAAGAGTTCTGAAAACCAGAATTCAGGGAGGACCTCAAGGCTGAAGCTGGGGCCGTAGTCAGGGATGGGAGCCCAGTGTGCTGATTCATCTTGCAATGGCCCAGCAAATCCTGCCCACACCTATAGCTCTTTTGGATAAAGCAGTGGCGGCGTTCCTGCCCTGGGTCTTGAGGGTGCTGCTGAGGGTCGCCAGCCGAGGCTCCCACCCATCGCGTCAGGTCTGCGTGGCCACACACCGCCTGCCTTAGCGTGCTCCAGTGCTTCTGGAACTGAGGCCTGGCAGATCCAGGAGCTCAGGCCTTCCTGGAGTCAGAGCCCTGGATCACCAGCCACCAGGAAGTGGAAGAACTAGAATAACAGTATTTGTGTTCCCCTCCCACAGAAGCGACTGCCTAATCTGTTGTTGCCCTGACTCTTCTAAGCCTGGGGTGGGTCACCTACGGCCCGCCAGCCAGGCACGGCCCACTGCTTGTTTGGGGTGGACAAGCTGAGATGGTTTTCACATTTTAAAATGACTGGAAAAAATTGAAAGAAGAATAGTATATTTTGCCTCGTAGAGATGATATAGAATTCAGATTTCAATGTCCCTAAATTAAGTTTTACTGGAACATAGTCATGTTTATTTATTTCCAGATTGTCTATACCAGCTTTTGCGCTACAAGGGCAGAGTTGAATAGGTGCGTCAGAAACCGTAATGTATTTACTTTCTGACCCTTTACAGAAAAAAATTTGCTATCCTCTGGCCTAGGCAATTGATTGACACAAGTGTTTGAAAAATTTGAGATGTGGAACTTTTTCCCTCATAAAGAAAATAGGATTGAAGGATGAGTAGGATTTAAATAAGCAAGAGAGGAAGAGAGGAATTTTCTAGATTGAGACAGAGAATTGGTCATAGTCTAGTTGGATTTTTCTGTTCATCTATTTAACTTTCAGTTAAAGCTAGATATGACATTGAGGCTATTTCATTTCAGGAATCTAATTATTAGGGTTGTCTTTAAAATGAGGCATCCAGGCTTCTCAGGTTAATGTAAATGTTGGAACAAATCAGCACCAAATTAAAATATAGCCTGCATTTTGGAACTTTCTTCTTTTTACTTGGCACTGGGTGTGAACTATTTTGTTTTAAACCAAAAAAGCATTTTGTTTTAAATCAAGTAAGCATTGAAGATTTGCCATGAGTAAGCTATGGCATTTAATCTTGGCAGCATTTTCCCAATCTGGTGGGGACTTTTGATACTGTTGAGTGAAAACTGGTGAAAGTTGGAGATGCGGGTTCTAATTGTACTAGCTAGCTGAGCCAGGGCAGGCTGTGGGATACTAGGGTAAAAATACACTCCAAATCTCAGGGTTTAGTGCAATAAAAGTTTATTTCTCACTCACCCAGAGTTGGATTGCATGAGTGTGGCTTTGCTGCCTCCCCCATCTTTTGACACCTACGTCTCACACTGTGGCTTCCTGGTTGCTTCAATATGTGAAAAAGAGTTGAGAACACACACCCATTCTTAGGTGCCTTAGACCAGAAGTGACTCAGACCAATTCCACGTCCACAGTCCATTGGCCAGAACTAGTCACATGACCCTGTCTCGTTGCTGGGAGGGTAGGAAGTAGGGAGCAGCGTGAGGTACGTTTGGGGTTCCCACTGCCCCTGCAGCACTGTATCACTGTGGGAAAGCCCAAACTTTTATCTGTACTTTTGTCTGCTCATGATTAAAGGGTAATTAACCCAGACCTACATTTTTTCACACAGTTTATGAAAGGCTTAAAAAGATGTACGAAAGATCTCTAAAAGGTATAACGAGTTGTAAAATATGTAAGATATAATCGTTACCTAACTTCTTTACCGGGTCTTGAATGGTGATGGGCTGGAGTTGGGAGAGTCACACATGCGCCAGTGTGCCTGGAAGCATCCTAGCGTTTGCCAGTTGACCCGACAGAATTATAATACAGCCCTTCCTTTCACACCTGGAAATATGCTGGTATGGACAATACATGACATGATCACCCCAGCTTCACCCCACTGGTCATCCTTGAAGATTAATGTTAGCTGCTGTTTATCGAGCCTCTTCCAGAGGTCACACTGTCCTCAGCTTCTGCCTACCTTCTTTCATTTAGTTCCCCAAAGAAATCTGTGAAGTAGGTACGAGTAATCTCATTTTAAGATGAGGTAACAGACGCAGAAAGGTTTAAACTGTGCATGATCACAGCTAGAGAGTGGCACCACTTTGCTTTGAACCCAGCTCTTTCTTGCTCTCTCCAGCTCTTGCACGTGACTGCCTCACTCATCCTTTACGAGGATTGTGCCCTTGACCACGTGGGGCCCCCTTTCCCTGACACTGGCTTGGGAATCTGTTCCCAGACCACACACAGGGAGAAGGGTACAGCTCTGCGTGGTGAGTCCAGCCCTTTTTGACCCCGATGAGAAGACAAGTCATGGAATCATGAAGGGGTTCTCCGGAGCCAGCAGTTAACAGGTTCAGGGTGGCAAGCTCTGCTCCTGACTTTAACTTGGTCCCTTTCTGCTTGCTTCCCTAATGTTGACAACTGCAGCTTGTTTTAAAAATGGGCACCACCTTTATATATAGGGAGAAAAGATTTTATTTTGAAATCTAGGGTGGAGTAGAACTCCAGCCAGTGAAGACTTGCCATGTGCTGTGCAGTTGATCCAAACAGGCATCTTCCCAACTTAAACAGTGAGTAGAAACTGAGCTCCATTTTCAGGAAGTTTGTTTACAAGTTTGTTTATTTAAAAAGAAAAAAAATAAAGCCAAACCACAACCAACGACCAGTTTGCTTGAAGAATTATATCAGACAAAACCCCATCTACTCAGGAGATGGTTTTAATTTCCCTGGTTCCTGGCCTTCCTAATCACTGTTCAGAACTGACCCCACGGAATCAAAGGAAATAGTCTCTGAAAAATGGACCAAATGTATCAGAAGCATCTATTGCAATGCTTGCTTCAAGAAACCCCCCAGAAAATTATACATGTGGTTTCTAGATGTACAAAAAAACCAAAGGAATTCCATTATGAAAGAAAAATTAGATGGAAATTTCGAATCCCATCTCATAAACAATATAGGAATAACTTTTAAATATTCTGCTTTAAGCATGCATTTAATTTGTGCTCTGGGAACCAAATAATCTTGCTAAGATAAAACATTCTAATAATGATTTATGTAAATTTATTTGTACAAAGTAATGGTGTAGTTGCCTATAGCAAATTGCTTGGAATATGAAATGACATTTATGAGGTCTTTTTTTCCCCCCTCTGAATGAATACAGTGGAGAAAATAAGAGACTCCAGAAAGGAAAACAGAAATCCATGTTCAAAATGGAGTCTGAGGCCAGAAGAGGCAGAGGCAGCTGGACAGGTTAGGGGGTGTGTAAATAGTGGAGAAACTCAATTCAATATGTTTTCCTGTGATGGTCTCATTATTTGAGGCATTTGTAAAGCCACACAAAGAGTGTGTGTGTTAGATTCTTAGAAGGCTAGAATCCTTTATTTTAGTGATCATAAACTGCGCAGACACCAAAGCTCTTTCAGAATAGCCGACGACAGATCACTTGTTGTCAGTGTGCCCTGAGAGGGTACTTACAACATGCAGTGCCAAGAGGCCAAATGTAATTAAAAATCGGGCAATTAATCTCAGTTCCCAGTTACTTTAATGCCAAGGGAAGTTATGCTTGAGTCATAAATGGGGCCCAAATGTTAATAAACAAAACAGAAAACTCTCCCAAGAACTGATTCATAGACCTATGGGGAGTTTTCCTATGGCTGCTCGCTTAGCAGGTTTGCTTATGGCTCTCAGGTGTTTCCCGGAAACATTTCATTAAATGGAAATCCCCATATATGTAACAGAGAGAGTTTCTGGATCTGTGCTTTGGCCTTGTAAATAAATGCCCAGTGGAATTTGCCAGAACCTGTACTATTTGGAAAAGATATGACATTAACACCTTGGTTGTAGACGGCATTTAATTTTTTTTTTTCTCCAAGTATTTTTACTGTCTCACTTGGTCGCCACACTCATTTTTGTGAAGAAGAGTTTGTATTCTGTATATAGAGAAACTGAGGGGCCGCAGAATCTCCAAGGAAGGTCACAAAGCGAGACATTGGTGGTGGAGGGGACAGTTTCCCCACTAACGTTTGTCTCATTGTCATCACAAACTAAAGCAGATGAAAGAGATTTGTGAACTTTGGAGGGCTTGCTTTATTTAAAACAAGATCAGAGTTTTGGCCCCTCATAAACCATTGTGGAATTACACCAGCTCTCCTGAGAGAAATGGCTTTGTCTGATTGGACTGAATGACTGCTGTGGTGGTCCAAGGCCTGAGAGAGCAGGCATAAAGCCTCAACAGGACTTGGAAGCAGAGTGAAAACAACGCTGGCTTCTAGGAAAGACGGGATGGCCTTCGTTTTTAGCGGTGCTAGTTAAAGTGCATGCACCTAAAAGCTGTGGTTTCTGGGTTGCTTGTAGTGAGTGACCCAAGGGTGCCAGGGGGAGGCAGTGGATGTTAGGGTTAGCATATCAGCCAGAGTTTCAGATTCCTGTCCCTCCTCTTTCCAGCTGAATGACTTGGGGTGTGATTTCTGAGCTGTGGATTCCTAGAAAATAATGGAAGGTATCTGAGCCTCCATTTCCCAATCTGTAAAAGGGGGATAATGATATTTACCTTACAGAGTTGGCATGAGAATTAAATAAAATAATTCTTATAAAATGTTTGGCACAGGGGGAGGAGGGTTGGGTGAAGGGGATTAAGAGATGCAGACTTCCAGCTCTAAAGTCAATAAGTCGTGGGCATGTAAAATACAGCATAAGGAATAGAGTCAATAGTACTGTAATAATTTTGCATGGGAACAGATGGTTTTGCTTGTCGTGGTAATCCTTTCATAATGTATTCGATTGGCGGATCACTATGTTGTACACCTGAAACTAACATAATGTTGTATGTCAACTATACATCAATAAAAAAATTAAATAAACAAAAGTAAAATACTTGGCACAGTGCTTGGCAGACAGTAAGCGCTCATTTTATGGTAGCTCTTAAAATGATTATAATTGTTGTTACTTAAGAATGTATGTTCCCGGGTGGCGCAGTGGTTTGAATCCGCCTGCCAATGCAGGGGACATGGGTTTGAGCCCTGGTCGGGGAAGATCCCACATGCCACAGAGCAACTAAGCCTGTGCGCCACAACTACTGAGCCCACGTGCCACAACTACTGAAGCCCGTGCACCTAGAGCCCGTGCTCCACAACAGGAGAAGCCACCGCAATAAGCCCATGCACCGCAACGAAACTAGAGAAAGCCCGAGTGCAGCAACGAAGACCCAATGCAGCCACAAAAAAAGAATATATGTTCCTGACTGATAATTGGAAATGAGATGAAAATCCATCTTTTATTTAATGAGAATGAATTGAAAAGACTTCTAAGTCAGTTGTTCCTGTGTACTGCAGATAACAAGGTAGATATGAGAACTCTTTCAACAAAGAGTTCTTCATGCTTGAAAGCCCTTTGCAAGCTGTTTGCCAGGGAGAGAGAGGCCAGATACAGAGCTCTCGTCTCAAGGGAAGAGGGAGATTTTTGCACGCAGGCCCTGAGCTGGCCACTTCAACATATATGGTCTTTGTTTTACAAGAATTCCAAAATTAAGCTGGTCTAAATCCTTAGTTTTTGCTGAAAGCCCTGGTTCGGGTCCAGACTCTGCAAGTTGGTTCCCTTCAGAACCGTCATCTTGGCTGGCGGAAGAGTAGGTTTGTGTCAGAATAAATGGATGGAAATCTTTGGTCATTTGCTCCTTCTGCTGTCTGCGTGCAAAAGACGGCATTCACATTCCTCGCACATGTGTTCTTGGCCCTGGTGGGTCAGGCCCCTAGGCTGAAAGTGTGAATACACCCTTTTGTTAGAATTCATTTCCATTAGAAGCATGCATAGTGCTTTCTTATCAAGGGTTGAAATGAATCCGATGTAAAATGTGTTGAATTTTTTTTTTTGAGATGGCCATATAGTTATGTCACCTTAGAAAAGGTGTTTCACAGAAATTCTCTGAAGGAAGATAAGGAAATGTGAAACATTGTGAAGTGAAATGAGAAGGTAAGTAATAATTCTCAGATTTGGGATCCAATCTGTCTATTTCAGTGGTTCCTGGACACCAGGGGCCCTCCTGTGTGGAAGGTAGGGAGATTCTGAGGGGCCTGCTTGAGTTTACAGTTGATGGGGTGTGGGGAGGAGGGGGGAACAAACAGATATGTACAAATAAGTGTTCAAAGATGAACTTTTCCCCAGTCCAAGGCAAAGAGAAAAATAACCTCAAGATAGTGAGTTCAGTATTCTTTACTTGGAAAAATAAAAAGTTGGCAACCTACGCCTCTCCGAAACTATTTTTGAAATTTTATTGTGGTGCAAAATCACGATCTGGGAACCTCCCTGACTTGGCTTCTCTCGCCCCTTCTCCTTGGTTCCCTTCTCACCTCCCTCTCTCTCCTCCTTACTGGCTTCTACTACTGTTTACTGGAGGTCCGCAGCCTGTGGCTTGTCTTCCTTATTAAACAGGAGATTAGCAAGTGCTAGAGACATAGCATCAATGAAGACTTTCTTCCTGCTTTAGGGAGGAGAGAAGAAACGCATTTGAAACGATGAGTAGACATCTGGCCCCAGCACTCTGGCTTAAGAATACAGTCACACCTTTGTCTCCTGGTAGAAATCGGCAGACCCCATCCCCCCTGCAAAGGCAGAGGGTGAACTGTTACTCCTGGTAAAAAGTGCCATATTGTGCTGTTTCCCTGTAGTGGGCATATTTATGTGTCCACATTTATTTCACTCTCACTCTGGTATATGCATGTGAACTCCCAAAATGGATATTTGGGCATTAACCAGGGACCGAGTCTTTTGAGCCCAAACTCAGAACTGTGCTCAAGTCTCGTAGCTCCATCAGTGGTGGTAGCCACGTAGCTCAGGTGAGAGGTTTTTGGCTTTTAGGATAGAGTCAGGTTCAAAGGAATAATTGCAACTCAGAGCAGGGGCATCTCCCAGAGTCTGAAGAGGTAGAGCTGTTTTGAAGGTGATACCCCTTGAAAGAGAATGGCGTCCAAATTGGTCTCGTTAATATGGCAGCTCATGAGGAAGGAAGGGAAGGCGCTTTTGTAAAGGGCGTAATACACCCCCAAGCCCAGTCAAATGGCCTCTGAATGGTTGGACTTTTAACCGACCTAGGAGAAGATGAGTTTGTTTGTGACATGAACACATCTGACGGCAGGTAGGTTCAGCTCACTCTTTAGCATTTCTTTCTTCTTACTGGAAGCTGAGGAGACTTCACTGCCTTTGACTTTTTTCCTCTGAATACCAGAGGATATCATTACCTCAGATAGAAAACATATTTTTCCAGGTGCACAAAAAGAGGCAGGAAATTGGTTGTAGTTGCTACTGGAAGGTCCAAATGACTTGCCAATTAGAATTTAATAGACTTTCTCTGTGGTTAGTCTGATCTGTGAACGGGCAGCTTCTCTTCTGAATCAGTCTTGGGTGAACTGGTAGAAAATTGGGCAATGCTGTTTGAGACTGCATGATTTCTAGAGGGTTCCAGCATCGGGGGTCCTCTAAGGTAAAGAAGGAAAAGGTTTGTTTTTTTGCAAAGTGGTGTGTGCCTGTGTGATAGGAAGTTAGGTGCTTGATAAATGCTTCTAAATAGTGGCGGCCTAGTATTCTTATGGCATTTAACTTTATCCCTCATGTGAAAGTACCTGAAACATTATAAGAAGATTCTTATAATGTTGTATATATATGTATATTCATGTAATGCAGATGTATATGTAAATATATGTGTATGCAATGTGTGTATAAATGAGCAAATGATGGCATTTGATTCTGGGACAGTTTATAGGATTCATTGATTTCTTGTGCAGATATCTAAATGACCCCCGTTGTAAGTGGTTCCACTTTTGTATTATTCAGTCTCCATTTCTTTTTTAACTCTTCTGCCTGGGACACATAAGTAGTCTCTGGATGTATGTGTGCTTAACTGAACAAAAATGTCAACAACCTGCTATTTATTTTATTAAACAGCTTGAGCAGAGATGTTTGGTCTGATTGCCAGAAATTGTTAGCTTATCACCGAACTGTCCTGATGATTCTTATTATTCAATTTGCGTTGCTTATGATAATAATTATTGCTGCATAAAAGAGCATGATGTTTTATTTGTATAGTTCTTTCATTAATAATTTAATTGACTATTACATCTGAGTGGTTCTGCAATACGTGCACATCAAAATTCTTAGAGATTGGCCCCGGCACCTTGGGAAGTCAGAATATAGATATAAATAGTAAGACTTGAGGCACGGATACGGGTGGTAGGCAGGCCTTTCGACCTTGACATCCAATGGGGTGGCTGTACATTTCCCCTCATATTTATTTCCAGGCATTTTATTGATTCACCCACTGTGACTCTGATCTGGTCATTTTAACAACCTAAGAAATTAGATCATGGTATAGTTATTTTGGTCACTAAAATGACTTAGATTGATACTGATTTCTAAGTGAAAAAGGTAATGATGGCTAAAACAATAAATCTGACCCCAAATGACTGAATCAGTGGCTTCATATACACAGAAGCTGTGTCTTTGGTCCTGGCCTTTAGAAATGGGAAGATTTCATTGGTCACAACTTAGCCAGTGTACCTGGACTACATTGCAACTGTGTGAGACGTATATTTTGATACATTTGCTGTAGAAAAACTTTGTGGATTTTTTTTTTTTAGTGTAGGAGAGTACTGCAAGTTTTGTCTTAATTCATGTTTTATATATTAAATAAAATCGTGAATTAAAATATGCCTTTGGAGGCATGAGAAATGGGGTTGAACCTGACTCTGGGGGGTGTCAACCCATAGTGATGTTCAAAGAGCTGCATTTTATTTTATTTTTTGGCCACGCGTGTGGCATGTGGGATCTTAGTTCCTCCACCAAGGATTGAATCCGCTCCCCGCTGCAGTGGAAGCACAGAGTTCTAACCACTGGACCACCAGGGAATTTGCAAGGAACTGCATTTTAAAACTCTGGATTCAACAGGTAAAGAGAGCCCACAAAGGAGTTCCCATTTGGCCAGTCCAGCTTGACGTCTGGCAGGATGAACTCACGTGTTGATCAAGAATGTCGTGTGGGAAATCTTGCACGTTGGAAAGTGGAGTTTCTTGAGATGATTGCCTTCTCCTCTGCTGGTAGATGATGCATTTGGAGCGGGTTTTAATGTCTGGCCTTGCACCTGGGGACGTGTACACTGGGGCTCAGGAAAGGAATTAGAGGGTTTGGGGGATTGTTTGAGAGCTTAGTTTTATTTAATTTCTTTTAATTTTTAATTAATTAATTAATTAATGTTTTGGCCGTGCTACGTGGCTTGTAGGATTTTAGTTCCCGCGACCGAGGATTGAACCTGGGCCCTTGGCAATGAATGCACAAAGTCCTGATCACTGGACCGCCGGGGAATGCCTGAGAGCTTCGTTTTAAAATTTACCTTTTGGAAAGGAGTTTGGTTTCTCATAATTAAAAATTGTGTCTGCGTCTGTAATAAACAGCTAGGTTCCTAGTACTGCGAATTCTCTGGGTGCACAACCAGTTACTGATTTAGAAGGTCATGTTCTGGTGGCTAAGTGGTACGTGTGTATCACTCAGGGTAGACTAGGTGATGGGTTAACAGATGGCCCCCAAAACTCAGGGGCATAAAACAATGAAGGTTTATTTCTTGCTTACCCTACATATCTATTGAGGTTGGCTAGGGACTGTGCTCCAAGGCATCCTTGACCTCACTCCCGGATGGAGGCAATGGAACATTCCCTGTCACCAAGGCTGAGGGAAAGGAGAAAATGGTGAAGCACGTGCTGGCTCTTAAAGCCATCCAATTTCCGCTCACATTTTATTGGCCAGAGCTAGTCATGTGGCCACACCTAACTTCAACAAGGTGGGAAAACGTTATATAACTGTGTACGTGAAGGAGAGAGCGCTGAAATATTTATAAATAGCTGTGTGATGCCCATAATGTACAACTTCAATATTATAGATAGAACTCTAGAAACCTAGCTCAATGGAAGCAAGTGAGCAGAGCTTATGAGAGAATTCTTTATATCCTTCAGAAAAATGGACCAGTCACCTGAAATGGAGTTGCTTCATCTCTTCATTATTGTCCTCTCCAGAGACTGAACCAGGGAGTGGCTCGGGGCTCTAGCCCCGCAAACTCTCCATCTCACATACAACATAAGCCACTCAAGCAAGCATTCCGTGTGCTTGTTTTGCAGGTGGGCCATCTGTGGAGTCCCGCAGCCATCCCCTTCTTGGCCAACCCTGAGCCCCTTCTCAGCTCCTCCTACACAGACCTTCTGGAGCAGCCACATTGCTTGGTTTCCCCCTCTTGGGTGTTCACTTTTATCTTTCATCCTGTATATTTCAGTTTCCTAAGTGGGCATCTGAAGGTTTCTTCTTTTTCTTCTTTTGTTAAAAAATTTATTTATTTGTTTGTTTTTGGCTGCTTTGGGTCTTTGTTGCTGCGTGCCGGCTTTCTCTGGTTGTGGCGAGCAGGGGCTGCTCTTTGATGCAGTGCGCGGGCTTCTCTTGTTGTGGAGCGCAGGCTCTAGGCGCGCGCGCGGGCTTCAGTAGTTGTGGCACGTGGGCTCAGTAGTTGTGGCTCGTGGGCTCTAGAGCGCAGGCTCAGTAGTTGTGGCACCCTGGCTTCGTTGCTCCGTGGCATGTGGGATCTTCCTGGACCAGGGCTCGAACCCGTGTCCCCTGCTTTGGCAGGTGGATTCTTAACCACTGCACCACCAGAGAAGTCCCTGAAGGTTTCTTCTTACAAAGACGAAGCTCGCTTGTTTGGGGCATTGGTCTGTGTGTACAGCCGACAGTAGGGAAGTTGTTCCTCGCTCTCCAGGCTCAGGGAGGCTCCCGTCGTCCTTGCCTCCGTGCTCTCTGTGTCTTCTGTTCGTCTCTGCCCTGCTGTTCCAGGGTGCTGGCTTTAAGTCTCCCTTTTGGAACTGAATGCTTGGGTTTGGGCTTGGGTTGTTGGTGTAACAGTCCCCATCGGGGCCTTAGTTATGTTCTCCAAGTCCCCCAAAGGAATTTATGTCTACACAAGAGAGCCTCACGGAGCCAGCAAATTCAGCTCTCTGGAATATAACCAGGAGTTAGGGAGAAACAAAACATATCTCAGAGAACAAAAGAGCTTTCTCCAAATCCATGCACTAAACTTTAAGTTGAACCTTGCCGGTTTTGTGTTATTAACGTAGCCACACTCCTAATTAACTCGGTTGTCTGATTTTCGAGAAAACTTAGGCACAAAGAGGTTAAATAGTTTGCCTAAGGTCTCAGAGCTAGGAGTGGTAGAACAGGTTCTTATGATTGGAGACTTAGAAGGATAATCATCATTGTCTATGAAGGTGGCAGTGAGATAAGCGGACAGGCTGGACTGTATTTAACTCTTTTTTTTTTTTTTTTAAAGAAAGTAGTACAGAAATATGTCATAACCGTAGGACGATTCCCTTCAAAATGGCCATGTTTAGTTTTTAATTCTAATGTATGATGAGTATCAGTTGGCTGAGAAATTCCAGCAAGTGGAGCTGTGCTTCCTAATTTGCCAAAGTAATGTGAAGTTACTGGATGTTCTCTTTGCTGAACACCTAGTTTAGCTGGTGTATAAACAGATGCTTATGAAATGCTTTTTTGCACAATCAAGGTGAAGCCTCGACTCAGTCTGTGTCATGATGATCATCCTGGTTCTGGTGTGCTTGGTGTGAGGTGGATGGCTTCAGGAATATCTGGGAGCAGGGGCAGACCCCACCCCATGTCTGAGGATGGCTGCTTCCTACAGGCACATTCTGGCATGGAAGCCGATGGCGACCAGCTGGTTGACATTCACCAAGATCCCCATTTGTGCTGAGTCTCACAGTTTCAAAGCAGTGTCACCCACATGATCTACTTAACTTGAAACAACCCTGCAGGTTAGGCAAAGCAGGTATCGGTGTCATTTCCATCATTCAGGTGGGGACGGTGAGGCTTACAGAGAAGCACCTAAGGTCACAGCACCAGTGAGACCCAGAAGCTGAGCCCCTCACCTAGACCGGCTACTCACACCCCTGTGTTGCTCCGTGGACACCTGCCCTGTCTCTGCCCGTGGGATGTGACCAGAGATCCTTTCCCT
>NW_006799727.1:1906520-1914959 GCF_000442215.2 Lipotes vexillifer
TTTCCCTACTGCAAGGAGCTTTCTTTCCCAGTTAATAAGTCCAGTTCCACAGAGAAAGAGATAGAGGAATGTGAAGGTCCAATCACAACACGAACCACTTTGCTCTCAGATGGAACAACATTTGATATGACATGAACAGGAGAAAAAACACCTTGGAACCTCAAGCAGTTCGGAGGCAAAGCTTTCTGTATTTGAGCTGCAGTCAGCAGCTCTCCAATTGGAGAGTCCCCACAGCCCTGCTTCCTGGGCCGAGGATGAGGCTGAGATTTCCCTGTCAGGCGGGGGAAGCGCATGCCTTGGGATTGCGTGTCCCGAGGGAGGCTCTCACCCTAACCCAGGCATCGGAGAGCCACCTGCCTACCCAGCTGGTGTGCCCGGCAGGGAGAAGGAAGAAGTTTGTCCACTGGTTGTCAGACTGTCCTCCTGGTGCTGGGGGTCAGGGCATCCTTAGGGTGGTCCCAGAGCCGAGATCTGGTCCAGGCTTGTCTGTATAACTAGCTCAGGGTTAGACCTTAAGCCAGTTAGGGGACCCTGGGTGTCTGTTTTTCTCATCTGTAAATTAAAGAGTTCCCAACCTCACTCATAATTTAAAGAGGCTCAAATCAAAACGACAAATGTGATACCATTTGTCACTTGTATGGTAAGTATTTAAAAATTTGAGAATATCCAGTTCTGGGCTGGAGTTGGGAAATAGATACCCTCTCTCTGTTTTCCTGGGGGGATACATTGGTAGCGGATCTTGGAAGGGCGTCTGGCAAATATCTATCAAAACCATTGACCCAGCAAGTTCACCCTCAAGAATGTATCCTATGGATCTACTCACCGAAGCAATGTAAAAAACTGGTGAATGGGAATATTGATATTGTTCATAATAGCAACAGCAAAACATTAGATACAACCTCAATACCCATCCCTCGGCGACTGAATAAGTGTTTATCCTTGGTAGACAAGTGTTTATCCTTGGCACGCTGGGCAGCATTTAAATAGGATAACATGGAAAGGGTGCAAAGATATAATGGTAATAAGTAACAATAATACATGTTTTTTGAGTGCCGTCTACATTCTGAGAAGTTTACATGTATTGACTCACCTAGTCCCGTTTTACACATGAAAAAGCCAAGGCACAGTGAGGTTAAATAAACTGCTCAAGATTATAATATAATCAGAAAGTAGCCTGGTGTGGGGAGTACGAAGCAAGTATTTTGGTTTGAGAACTTTGTCCATTGCCTTTTTTATTTATTAAAAAAATATTTTTAATCTTTGGCTGCATTGGGTCTTCATTGCTGCACGTGGGCTTTCTCTAGTTGCGGTGAGGGGGGCTACTCTTTATTGCGGTGTGTGGGCTTCTCATTGCGGTGGCCTCTCTTGTTGCAGAGCACGGGCTCAAGGTGGGCGGGCTCAGTAGTTGTAGCACAGGGGCTTAGTTGCTCCGTGGCATGTGGGATCTTCCTGGACCCGGGAACAAACCCGCGTTCCCCGCATTGGCAGGCGGATTTTTCACCACTGCATTGGCAGGCGGATTCTTAACCACTGCGCCACCAGGGAGGTCCCTGTTTATTGCCTTTTGTCTTAGTCTGTTCAAGCTGCTATAGCAAAATCCCAAAGACTGGGTGGCTTATAAACAACAGAAATGTATTTCTCACAGCTCTGGAGGCTGGAAGTCTAAGATCAAGGTATCTAGTGAGGACCCTCTTCTGGTTTGCAGACTTCTTGTATTTTCACCTGATGGAAGGGGCTAGGGAGCTCTGCGGGGTCTCTTTTATAAGGGCACTAATCCCATTCATGAGGGCTCCATCCTCATGACCTAATCACCTCCCAAAGGCCTTACCTACTAATACCATCACATTGGATGTTAGGATTTGGGGGAGACACAATCATTCACACCATAGCAACTTTTTAAGTGGAAAAAAAAAGCAAGTTTCAGGTCCTATTTATGTTAAAAGAATCAAGTCATATATGTGTATATATGTATATGCATATATGTGCATGCATATATGTGCTTATATTTTCATACTTACTTTTGGCAGGTTACACAAGATAAAGGTAGGGAGGACTGAGGGTTCCAGGTAGGAGGGAAGCAACATTTTACACATTCTTGTACTGTTTTGTCTTAAAAAAAAACAAAAAAACAAAAACCCAAGGGTGCATCTAGCACTTCTGTTTTATTTTTTAAGGTTTACGTGGGCCTGGTTTGTTTAGGTGGTGTGACTAGGGGCCATTTACATTTTCCTTAAATTTTTCTATATTTAGAAATTATCTAGTAAATAATTGTATTTTTATTTTTTTATTTTTAATTTTTTGGCTGCCTTGGGTCTTCATTGCTGCTCGTGGGCTTTCTCTAGTTGCTCGAGCAGGGGCTGCTCTTCATTGCAGTGTGCGGGTTTCTCATTGCGGTGGCTTCTCTTGTTGCGGAGCACGAGCTCTAGGTGCGTGGGCTTCAGTAGTTGCAGCACGAGGACTCAGTAGCTGTGGCGCATGGGCTTAGTTGCTCCGCGGCATGTGGGATCTTCCCAGAGCAGGGATCGAACCCGTGTCCCCTGCATTGACAGGTGGATTCTTAACCACTGTACCACCAGGGAAGTCCCAATAACTGTATTTTTTTTTTTTTTTTTGCGTTACGCGGGCCTCTCACTGTTGTGGCCTCTCCCGTTGCGGAGCACAGGCTCCGGACGCGCAGGCTCAGCGGCCATGGCTCACGGGCCCAGCCGCTCCGCGGCATGTGGGATATTCCCGGACCGGGGCACGAACCCGTGTCCCCTGCATTGGCAGGCGGACTCTCAACCACTGCGCCACCAGGGAAGCCCCCCAATAACTGTATTTTTAAATGAAAAGGTTGGACATAACTCTTTCCGAGAGCCCCTGCCAGATTAGAAATTTCCTGATTGCATTTGTTGAGCATGAACCCACCTCTGTTACTTAAGTAACATGTAATGACACCATGTTCTCTGTCCACAAGGCGCTTAGAGTTGGAGCAGATGGTGGCGGACGGCGATAAACATACCTGGAACAGGTGAAGCACTGGGATCACACCATTCTCTGCTGGAGGCTGGTTGTCTAGCTTGGCCAGCATTCATTTTCTTCTCCGGCAGAGAGTCGTGTCTGAGGCTGGGGTGGTGAGAGCCCCTGCACAAGAAGTGGCCAGTGAATACAGCTGCTTGTGCTTGAGAGCCCCGGCAGGGTCCAGCCTGGATGGATTCTTCTGAGTTCGGGATTATTACCACCACCAGCAGCAATGTACCAACAATGAGCACCAACTCTTATTTTGTGCCAAGCCTGTGATCATCTCTATCATTGTTTTTCTCCCCATTCTTTAGATGAAGATTCAGATGTGCCCCCTTGCTTCTGCCTTAGTTGTCAGTGATGAGAACAGTGTGCTCCCCACCATGCTGCTGCCCCGGGGCCTCAGTGTGGTGACTGGAACAATCACTGAACCGAGAAAACCAAGGAAGGGAGTCAAGATTCTTGGTCAGCTTCCCCAAGCCCCCTGTAAATTTTTTATCTCATGTTAAAGGATTTGCTTTAACTGGGGGGAACCTTGTATCTTGCAGTTCCTCATGACATTCTGTTTGTACCTGCATCCCAGCACTTAACCACACTGTAGAGTAATTGCTGTTATAGGCTGGGTCCTTCACTAGGTGTGGGTTCCTGATGGGCTAGGTCTTGATTCATCCTGCCGATCCAAGTGCCTAGTACTGGCCCTTAATTAAGACTCAGGAACATTTCCAACATGGATAGAGCTGGTGCTCATGGGCAAATCAGTTGTCTGAGCAGTCAAGAGGCACCAGAAAGCAAGTCATTCAAAAAACATAACCCCTACGCTTGCCATCAATTGGAAGAGAGGTGAGAAAGAGGAGAAAGGAGTGGAGTTTCTATTTGGTTTGGCGTAGTTGTGTTTGGTAGCAGAATGGCTGCCCCTGGGGGGTTGAATGTGCTGGTTATTCCCATCTCAGTTTGCTTTAAGCAGAGTGACTTGTATGCCTCAGTGAACTGTGTTGTGATTAAGGGGGAGGGGTGCAGACACAGAGGAAAAGAGATGAAAAGGAGGAAAAATAAGTGGAGGTGATGGTCCAGAAGCTGGAGCACTAGGGAGGCTTTGGGGCGGGGCAGGCGTAGGCCCTGATTGCTGACTTCTCCCTGACTTCTCCCTGCCTGAGTGCTCAGTGGTGTTCACAGTGAGACTCATGCTGCGGCAGCCGGTAGAAATGTGTGTGTGCGCGTATAATTTATAAAAATGAATAAAGCAAGTGAGAAAGGGACCACCCTAACGTTCTACCCCTATAATCAGCCTGTAAAAATAACACTGCATGAAAACCTAAAAGCTGGAATAGCATTTAAAACTAATCTTAGGATCAATCCAGAATGATGCTCTAAGGCTACCATATCTAGGTAGTTCCAGGATTGAGATTTAAGTGGGACATCTCCAGAGTGTCCTCCAGTCTGTAGCACCAACAGATCTTCATCTACAGGAGTAAATGGAATGTGACCTCTAAGGGCCTGAAATGATAAACAGCTCAGGTTGGAAGTGTTAGATCGCCCTGCACAGTCTTTGCAATGCTTAAATCTGTGAGTTTCAGGGAGCCCCCCTTTTTTTCCTTTAAATTTATTTATTTATTTATTTATTTATTTATGGCTGTGTTGGGTCTTTGTTGCTATGCACGGGCTTTCTCTAGTTGTGGCGAGCGGGGGCTACTGTTCGTTGTGGTGCGTGGGCTTCTTCTCATTGCGGTGGCTTCTCTTGTTGTGGAGCACGGGCTCTAGGCCTGTGGGCTTCAGTAGTTGTGGCTTGCGGGCTCTAGAGCGCAGGCTTAGTAGCTGTGGCGCACGGGCTTAGTTGCTCCGCGGCACGTGGTATCTTCGCGGACCAGGGCTCAAACCCACGTCCCCTGCATTGGCAGGGGGGGGTTTTTCCACTGTGCCACCCGGGAAGCCCACTATTACTCTTCTAATGATTGTTATTTTATTGTAGAGTAAAAAGTGAAATAAGGCATTGGCAGGCGGATTTTTAACCACTGTGCCACCAGGGAAGCCCGGGGGAGCCCCTTTTGCGTGTAGTCGGTGGTATAAAACACACCTCGTGTGGCCATCTTGCTGAACTTACTGAAGGGTTCGGCAAGAGGGTGGAGCCCACTTCATAAACTAAGCAGAGGAAGCTTTCACAGCAAGATTTCTGGGAAGGGGGAATCACTCAAGTTTTCCAGGTGTTGCTGGAAAGGTATCTAGACACTGTAGCCATGTGTATATGGCACCAGGATTGCCTTTTAGTGGGCTGGGAGGATGGGAGCTCTTGGCCATGATTTGAGAAAGCCTGAGTGCCAGGAGAGTAGGCACTTGAACTGCCTCTAAACTCCAAGTTAGCATAGGAGCTACCCAGGTCTGGGAAACGGGGCAAGCCTGGGGAGCGGTAAGAAGATAAGAGGCATGTCATAGCCCCATACGTGACCTTTCCTTAGTCCCTTCTCCCTTCCATGATCCCTCCTTATTCTTTGCTGCCCCCATGCCTACTCAGCTGATGGAATCTGGAGAAGACTGGGGTCTGTTCCATCTGCACTACACTCAGCTGGGGACAGTGGACTGGGAGACACATACCCCTGCATATCTCTGATGCCGGAGGCATTGATCCACAGCAAAACCATCAGGGGAGCCCCAACTTCTTATGGCCCTAGAGCAGTGATGCCATGTCCCGGCCCCAGTGGCTGAGGCTAGAATAAAGAG
This sequence comes from Lipotes vexillifer, assembly GCF_000442215.2. Classification (NCBI taxonomy): domain Eukaryota; kingdom Metazoa; phylum Chordata; class Mammalia; order Artiodactyla; family Lipotidae; genus Lipotes; species Lipotes vexillifer. The sequence continues at coordinate 1,912,233 of NW_006799727.1, forward strand.
GCTAGAATAAAGAGGATGCTTCTGTAGGTTAAAGACTTTATTGAAATACACTCTGTGCTGTAGACGAACCAAAGCCTATGGGAATAGCTTGAACCCAGCGTACCTGGCTAGGAAGACCTGTTATGGATAAGAACTGGTTGCTCCAAGACTGCCCAAACTGTGGCCTTCTGAAATGAGGGGTGGGGTGCAAATTTTTAGTTTTAAACCTGCCCTCCTAGAATTTCCTGATAACTTTCCAGGTCTCTTCTCCAGCAGTCCTGGTCCAGCTTGGTGGTGGGCATGACAGAAAAAAGGAGTTAGGTAGGAGTGTATCACTCATGAGATGGCTTTTGACATCATTAGCCAGATTCCTTAACATCCCAGTCTGATGCATTTGATCTTGGATGAATTTTCCTATATCAGGGGTTCCTGTAAGGAAGAAAGAGGAGGAACTTGACTTCTGTCTGCACGGTCGGGCTAGAGCTCACCAAAGTGGCCCTCCCCACAATGGAGGGGTCTGCCCTAAAGGGGCAAGGGTTCCTACTTCCCCCAATCAATTTTAAATAGCCTCCTGGCTATTCTTCCAGCTAGTAAGAATTCAGAACTATTCGAGGCAGTCTCTATGCTCCCTGCCAGGAGCAGGAAGCCTTCATTAATGAGAAAAGTAGATGTTTACAGATACTGTTTTATCAGATCGAAAGCTGATTATCTAAAGTGGAAGCCCTCGGGCAGGGTCTGTCTCTCCAGTTCACCGTCCTGACCCCAGCACTGCGCATGATAGGTCACCAACTTCCTACAAGGACAGATGTGGGCCTGGATGCCACTAAGGTTTTCTTTCATGCTGCTTCTCAATTCTGAAGCACCCTTTTTTCTCCTTTCCTCGTTTGACTTCTTTTAAAAACCTATCCATCTTTCCATGTCCGTCCAGACAGTTGGCTCACTGGGCATCTTTCCTGATGGCACCAGCTCTAGGGGTGTCTGCTTCCTTTGGGCACCTACTCCAGACATCACATTGTATGTTTCAAGTCTTTTCCAACGAGCCATAGTTAAAGTGCTATATTTTGTAACGAACTTGCTTGTTGTTCTTACTATTTTTATTAGAAAGGCTTTAAGGCTAATAACGTCACTCAGCATCGGTTTAATAATTTACCGGTTTATTAATTTAACTTTATTAAAGTTAATTTAATAACTTTATTAATTAACATATCCACTATTAATCTAAAAGTATTTCTTAAGTACTGTGGGCCAGGATATGCCCTGGTACTGCGGACAAAGTGGTAAACACGCAGCTGAGGTCCCAGGTCCTGTGGCATCTGCCTTTTGGTGGGAAAAGACAGGTGACAAACAGACAAGAGATTTCTGATTACGATCCATGCACTGAAGGCAGTAAATAAGCTTGTGAGAAAGTGGCTGTGGTGCTGGTGGTCTGGGAAGACGCTCAGTGGGAGGACATCGCAGCTGAGACCTGAGGGAGGGAAGGGAGAGGGAAAGCGAGGCTGGAATCATCCCTAACCTGGGAGTATCAGGTGGGAACACGATGGGGTCCTGCAAAAGGGAGGCTGCAACCCCTAACCTCAGCTGCTCATTTGGTACCTGAAATTTCTTGCCTCTTTTGTTTCGTTTATTTTATGAAACTTTTTATTTGGAAATAATCCTAGACTCAGAAGTTGCAAAAATAACATAGCGAGGACCCATGCAACCTTCTTCTGGCTTCCCCCGTGATAACATCTTATATAACTTGAGTACATCGTTAAAAGCACCGTTGTACATCATTGGTACAATACTATTAACTAGACTACAGACCTTGTTTAGAGGACTTCACCAGCTTTTATACGTATTCATTGCATATATAGGACTTGTCTGTGTGTGTGTGTTACATTTTTAATGCGCACATTTCTTTATCTCTTTTAAACTTAGTTTGCTCATTGTTTCAGGAATATCTGATTTATTTATTCAGTGAACATTAATCAAACACCTACCACGTATCAGTTCTGTGTTGGGTTCTGGAGATACAGGATGAATGATACTGAGGTAAAGGGTGTCAAGGGAGCTCAGTGATTGGTCAGGGAAAGCTGTCCAGAGAAAGTGTTGGAGTGAGCCTGAGAGGTCCGGACAAGAGAAAGGACGGCCAATCCTGGAAATGCCAGAGGCCAGAAGGGAGTGAAGTCAACAAGGATAGGTTAGCAGGTTGAGAGTACGGGGGGCCCTGAGTGCCAGGCTAGGGGTCTGAGGCTCGATGCCTCTTTGCAGATTACCCACAGTGTAGCCAAGGTGAGAACTCAGAGAATGATTGTAATCGGTTGATAACTCTACTTAATTTATTTTCTGTCCGATCCATCCTTTTGAGCAACAAAGGCAATGTCTACAATGTGCAGATCTGACCTAGGAGAGCCTCCTGGATGCCACCCAGCAAGATCCCCGCTCCCAGGCAGAGCTCAGAGTAACCAGAAGCAAGAAGGGAAGCCCATTCACTATCCACTCTGACAAACCACTCTTTCACCGCGAATTGCCTGTGTTTGCATATCATTGACCTTTGTTGTACACGAAGAAATGAGGTATTGGATGCTATTTAGATATTTCCTTCGATTTGAACAGGGAGAGAGATGCCTGTTGATTACTGGATCCACACAGATTAAACAGCACCCACCCACCAAAAAAGAAGTAGCCTGGGGCTTCCCGGGTGGCGCAGTGGTTGAGAGTCCGCCTGCCGATGCAGGGGACACAGGTTCGTGCCCCGGTCCGGGAGGA
>NW_006799727.1:1915490-1944231 GCF_000442215.2 Lipotes vexillifer
CCTGGATTTCAGAGAAAGGAAAGTGAACAGTAGATCCCAGATAAGTGTGCAGTGGGCTCCGCCGGGAATTCCAGCTCGGGCTGGGTTGCCAGGGTCCTCTCAGCATCCCTTAGCCCCTGTCCGGCAGAGTTTACAGTCTTCCCCTCCTGCTGTGAGGCTGACAGTTCTGAACCAGATGTCACCCCGTGCAGATGTGCACCCCACTCGCACACCCCACGGTCCCCATGGAGCTGTTTGTTTGGTCTTGGGCACGGGTTGCTGAATGCAGCCCTCATTGGGGACTCTGATACCATACAGGCCATTCCTTTCCTGGCGAAGGCTTCTGGGTATCATGATGCTTGTGATGGGCCTGCCTTCTCAATCCAGTCGGCACTTGCACAGACGGGAGAGCCCAGGAAAGCTGTGGCTTACGGGAGTGAGAAGGGGTGTGCTTTTGGCTTGGTGGCATACAGTGTACAGAGTGTGTGGAGCAGATGCCCCAGGTGGGAGGTGGACCTGGATTGGGCAATGGCCTAGATAACCCTAAAGTCTCTTCCTGATCAAATATGCCATCGTTGTACAGCAAAGGCTAGTGGTTTGGATGCAGATTTAAATTCAGTCTGATTAAGAGGGTGCTTTCTATGACCCAGCTCCTCTGTGATTGTCAAGCAATAGTTTAGGAGCTTTCTTTCTAAGCTTTCTCAAGCTTTTACTGGTCTAAAGTAGCAACAGTGTCATTGTCATTTTAAGTCATCTTAAGGTTGCTTAAAATGGCCCTGTTGCTTTTTTTTTTTTTTTAATAATTTGGCCTTTGTATATATGTGCCACATCTTCTTTATCCATTCATCCGATGATGGACACTTAGGTTGCTTCCATGTCCTGGCTATTGTAAATAGAGCTGCAATGAACATTTTGGTACATGACTCTTTTTGAGTTATGGTTTTCTCAGGGTATATGCTCAGTAGTGGGATTGCTGGGTCATGTGGTAGTTCTATTTTTAGTTTTTTAAGGAACCTCCATACTGTTCTCCATAGTGGCTGTATCAATTTACATTCCCACCAACAGTGCAAGAGTGTTCCCTTTTCTCCACACCCTCTCCAGCATTTGTTGTTTCTAGAGTTTTTGATGATGGCCATTCTGACCAGTGTGAGATGATATCTCATTGTAGTTTTGATTTGCATTTCTCTAATATTAATGATGTTGAGCATTCTTTCATGTGTTTGTTGGCAATCTGTATATCTTCTTTGGAGAAATGTCTATTTAGGTCTTCTGCCCAATTTTGGATTGGGTTGTTGGTCTTTTTGTTATTGAGCTGCATGAGCTGCTTGTAAATCTTGGAGATTAATCCTTTGTCAGTTGCTTCATTTGCAAATATTTTCTCCCATTCTGAGGGTTGTCTTTTGGTCTTGTTTATGGTTTCCTTTGCTGTGCAAAAGCTTTTAAGTTTCATTAGGTCCCATTTGTTTACTTTTGTTTTTATTTCCATTTCTCTAGGAGGTGGGTCAAAAAGGATCTTGCTGTGATTTATGTCATAGAGTGTCCTGCCTATGTTTTCCTCTAAGAGGTTGATGGTGTCTGAGATGTGGCACATATATACAATGGAATATTACTCAGCCATAAAAAGAAACGGAATTGAGATATTTGTAGTGAGGTGGATGGACCTAGAGTCTGTCATACAGAGTGAAGTAAGTCAGAAAGAGAAAAATACTGTATGCTAACACATATATATGGAAGCCAAGAAAAAAAAAAAAAGGTCATGAAGAACCTAGGGGTAAGACGGGAATAAAGACACAGACCTACTAGAGAATGGACTTGAGGATATGGGGAGGGGGAAGGGTAAGCTGTGACAAAGTGAGAGAGTGGCATGGACATATATACACTACCAAACGTAATATAGATAGCTAGTGGGAAGCAGCTGCATAGCACAGGGAGATCAGCTGGGTGGTTTGTGACCGCCTAGAGGGGTGGGATAGGGAGGGGGGGAGGGAGGGAGATGCAAGAGGGAGGAGATATGGGAACATATGTATATGTACAACTGATTCACTTTGTTATAAAGCAGAAACTAACACACCATTGTAAAGCATTTATACTCCAATAAAGATGTTTAAAAAATTAAGAAAATAAATAATTTGGCCTTACCACATGGCGTGCGGGATCTTAGATCCCTGATCAGGGATGGAACACGAGCCCCCTGCAGTGGAAGCGTGGAGTCTTAACCCCTGGACCACCAGGGAAGTCTCCCTCCCCCGACTTAAAAAAATTCTTTTTGGCTCTGTTGCTTTTTTAAAGAATCCATCCTGCACACAACTCTTTGCTGAACACCCTATTCGGAGAGCTGGCTGATCGTCTGTGATCCAGAGACCAAAATGTTGATATTCCCTCAAAGCAGGGACGTATTAGCTTAGTCTTTCTATGAGAGGAGACGCACGGAGTAAGCAACAGATAATTACTTTTTCTGGTCTGTTTGGAGAGCTTGCAAATGAAATTTGTTTCCTTTTGTCCTTTTCCACTCAGCAAATATCGACTTTGACTCTTGGCTGTGAGTGGGGCTGGAATGAGCGTGGCTAATCTTAGTTTAAGGGCTTTGTCTTCTCCAGGGCCAGGTCGGCCAAAACTTTCTGCTGCAGTCATTGACTGGGACTTGGAGGGGGTCTTGGTGGCTCTGTTCACTGAGGCTCCCACGGGGCCAGCCAACAGGGCTCCACACCCAAGACAAAGTAGCGGCACATTGTGAGGGCAGCTGGATAACTTTTTGGTAATTATTTGTTCTCAGACGTGCCAAGGCCGCACTTGAAACTCACATTATTCACAAGCATAATAGTCAAGCTCTCAGTTCACATTGTATGTCTCTGTGGAGTACAGGAGGAATAGGGTCATTTTCTGAGAAGTGCACTGTCAGACACTTGGTAAAAGGGCACCCAAGAGGCAGTTAGTGTCCACAGTTGACCCACATGCTGAGTTTTGGGGAGAACAATGTGCTTATTATCCCAGGAGGAAAGGAAGTTCTTCAGTGGAGAGCCCACGACTCACTAGGAGGGGCTGCCCAAGTGGCTGTCTCTAAAAAGGTACCTTGGGGCTTCCCTGGTGGTGCAGTGGTTAAGAATCCTGCCAATGCAGGGGACACGGGTTTGATCCCTGGTCTGGGAAGATCCCATATGCTGCAGCGCAACTAAGCCCCTGTGCCACAACTACTGAGCCCATGGGCTGCAACTACTGAAGCCCGCATGCTCTAGGGCCCGTATGCTGCAACTGCTGAGCCCGCATGCCACAACTACTGAAGCCTGTGCACCTAGAGCCCGTGCTCTGCGACGAGAAGCCACCACAATGAGGAGCCCGCGCACCTCAACGAAGAGTAGCCCCTGCTTGCCGCAACTAGAGAAAGCCCGCGCGCAGCAACGAAGACCCAATGCAGCCAAAAATAAATAAAATTAAAAAAAAAAGTACCTTATGTATTTCTAATATAGGAACGAGACAAGTTAGAGCTGATCCAGCAAGGCCCAGAGAGTGGGCTTGGGTCAATGCAAAGGGAAGAGATGCAGATGGCAAGAGACATAGAAAATGATCAATATTTCTTAGAGGGGAGAAGCCTTGGAGGGCTTGGGTCAAAGAGATTTCAATTAATACAGATTCTAGACCTTGGTTTCAAAAATACAATATTTTCCCTCACCGTAGTTTGCACCTAGTTTCTTAGGTCAAACAGGTATGATGGACTGTCAGCTTTTTCAACTTCTGAATCACTTATTCAGTCATTCAACAGATATTTTTTGAAGACCTACTGTGTGTCAAGCATTCTGCTCGTGTTCCTGTAGAGACAGCCAGGGTATCACCAGCAAGCTCTTTCCTCCACCCTTCAGAGAGGATTCAAAATGATTGATTAATAAAAATAGAAAACAGGAAAGATAGTCTCCATGGGGTTTTTGCAAATGGGTTGATTGAGTTCCATGATTTCTTAACAAAACCAAGAGAAGCACAATCTATTCCTTTCTTCCCCTCTTTCCCCAGGTGGATACTATTGTTGTCCCCCATTTTCCAGATGAGAGCACTGAGGTTTCAAGTAGTTAAGTAACTTGCCCAAGGTTATACGGTTAAGAGTGGTGGACCCAGGCTTTGAACCTTAGCTTCTGGCTCCCAACTCCATGCTTGTAACCACTATGGCATGTTGGATTTTCCTTAGTGGAACAGGCTCAGGTATCAGGAGGCCAAATCAGAGTCAGACCTCAACAGTTTGGGCCAGGACGGAACCAGAAGTGCCCACAAACCTGCTGGTTCTCCTTGACTGGTCTTCATGCCCTTCTGGCACATACACCTTTACGGTGCTTCACGAAGGTCTTTGGAAACAATGGATCAACTGATAATGCTCTGAGTACAGCTCTTTGAAGGAGACTGGAGGAACATCATGTTTAAAGAAGAGGCTATTGCTGTGTTGGTTATTGACTAGTAGCTCACAAAGGGCAAGCTGAACCAAATTGCGTATCTTTTATGTGATGCTTGTGATTGCAGGAGATGCGTGGGCTAGGGTGTGAGTTGGAGTTATTAATAATAATGACACAGTGTTAGTTCCCATTTTCCAGGAACCTACTGAGAACTAAGAAGCCCATGCTAGATGTCTCCCATACCTCATTTCAACATCTGAAGCCCTAGAAGGTGGTTATTGTTATTCGGCTTCACAGATGAAGAACCAAAGGCTCAGAAAGATTAAGTGACTTGCCGAGGGCCACACAGCTTATAAATAGTTAACCCTTCTTAGATTATGCCGTTTCCACTTTCATTCATTTGTTAAAATATTTACTGAGCACCTACTATGTGCCAGCCACTGTTCTCTGTGCTGGGGATGTTGTGAGGAATAAGGTAGACAGGTCTCTGTTTTTTGGAGTTTACATCAGACAACGGTGCCCTGCGGAACCTGGGATCCCACTTAAAGTAAGCAAGGGGAAGACCAGGGTCCAAACTGTAATAGGAAGGTCTTGAACTGCAGAGCCCAAAGTCTCTTGTGGTTAGGACTTATTCAGGCACGTGACTCTAGAGACGCGGCTCCTTCAAGGAGGTTTAATTCGTTATTGGTGTTTATTAAAGGGAAAGTACGATTATCATAAAAGATCCAGAATGGGCCATTTTGGAGTTAGGCAGTTTGCAGTTTTATGACTCAGGCTGACTTGGGAACAGGCTGCAGAAGGTGGGCTGTCTGGTGGATATCCCAGTGGTCTCAGCTTCTTGCTTTCCTTCGAGACCCACCCACCCATCCAGCACCCAGCCCCAGCCCCGGGCCATGTGTCAGGGAAGGAAGCTGATGGCTACCAGCCTGGCTGGCACCCCTCAGTGTTACTCCGTGGGCCGCATGGATGGAACTGGGGTGCAACTGTCCCTTTCCTTGTGGCGAGTTTAGCATCTCTGCCCCCACCCAGTATAGGCTGCTAGCACCTGCCTTCTCCCATTAGTGTGACAACTCAAACCGTACCTACATATTTCCAGACATTCAGTTCTCCAGTTGAGAGCCTCAAAAACGTGCTTGTTTTTCCCCTGCGTCAAAACCCTTTTGTTCTCTCCCCCTTGGCTGACTCTACACCAACTCCCAATGATGCCGGTAAGACTTTTCTCAGCTGTTCCTTTCCCCATCGTTTCCCCCATATCAGGCCCCGTCTCTGTCCTCCAGTATTTCAACAAGTGCCGACTGAGTACTTCATCCATGGAGCGTCTGGTCAGGGTGGGGTCGGGGTCCCTTCAAACCCTTCATCTTATGATGAAAAAGTTGAGACACAGGAAGAAAACTGGCCCAAGGTGATATTCCCAAGTCACAGTCCTGCATTCTGTTCATCACAACGGCCACTTCTCAAGCACAAAATATCTGAAGTGTGAGAGTATTTGAAGCGTTGGGATTTTGAGCCATTTATCAAATGGAATTGCTGGGATAAAATACAGAGCCCGTAGCCACCATTCTCTAGAACATACGAGAACAACCACAGTCCTCACTCCCCCTCCAGGATAAGATAAAGGGTTGTAGATAATTAACGTGAAGATGGAGGCATTCATTTTTTCCCCTTCTGATTACAAGTTATTGTTTAAGGTTAAAGATAAATGTTAAAATCCTAACAATTTAGAAGTGCTTATCAAGGAAAGTTTAACGTCCCTAATGATCCACCCATGGAAGATTTTTTCATGCATATATTAATATATCTAATGCTGTTTTACAAAAAACAGACTTGATATGTGGTTTGCAATGTGCTTTTCTCTCTGAACATCTTTTCCCATAAGCACCATGGTCTGCCTGTTTCTTTTAAAAGCCGTGAGTTTTCGTTATATGAATGAACCAGGATTTAGCTAACTGATCCCTTTTTGATGGACATGGAATTCTTTTCCTCTAAAACAGTTTTCCTCTATTATAAATAATGGTGAAATAATCCTTGTACATGCATATTTTTGCACAACTGTGTATTTCTGGGCAATGGATTCCGACAAGGAGAATTGCTGAGTCAAAGCCGACGTGCATTTTAAACTTAATAGATATTGCTAAATATCCCTCCAAAAATGATAGGACCCACTAACATTCCCATCAATTGAACGAGACTGCCTGTGTCCTTACATCTTCATCCGCTGGGTTTTTACAGATCTTTTAAATCCTGGAGCTAAATATTTTTATTTTATTTATTTTTTAATTTTAATTTTAATTTTTTGGCTGCTCCAGCACAGCTTGCAGGATTTTAGTTCCCCGGCCAGGGATTGAACCCGCGCCCTCGGCACTGAAAGCGCAGAGTCGTAACCACTGGACTGCCAGGGAATTCCCTGGAGCTAAGGATTTTTAGAGGCAATGTTATGATTTGGTACAATTTAAGTTCATTTTCTAATGTTTGTTATCTCTTCCGTCAGGGTACAAAGAGCTTAAAGGTATGGTGGTTCCATTTTAGATAGGCAATTCTTAAAAGGTTTTCATTTTGGGTTTATATCTTCAGGCTTTTGGAAACCTGAAACTAAAGTCTTATCCCTTCCCGACATTTTTTCCCCAGGGTTTCCTGTTGGAGCTGACTCGTTTCCTGGACCCTGGCTGCAGGTTGTTGAATGTGGATGCACTGGCCTTCTCAGGGCTCCATAAGGGGAAATAACTGAATTCCAAGGCCTCACACCTTACAGGGGGCCAGGCTGAGGAAGCTTCTTGAAGCCGGCTGATTCTTAAGCTAAACTTCCCATCAAAACGGGCTTCCCCCAGCAGGCTTTAGAACACACATTTCCTAACCCAGATGGCCTTGCCAGCCTGGACACCTGGCTGGGAAGTAGGAGCCGGCACCTCCTGTGTCCACATTAGTGATGCTCCTGTGATGGCGCTGACAGTCTCAGCCACGCTCCTTCCCCACCATCCCCAAGGAGTGCTGGGGAGATGGAAATGGGCTTGGCCAGGGCTCCTTTCCATAGCAGCTCCACTCAGGCACCAGTTTAGCCAAGGTGGATAAATTATCCCTCCTTGAAAGGTCACTGCTATGGGACGCCCCTCTTTTAAAAGCCAAATTAGGAAGAAGCAAGATGATCTCTAGGGAAAATAGTGCAGTGGCCTCTTTGTTCTGGGTGCCCTCAGCCTGTTTTTCTGCCTTTCTCTCTCCCTGCCCCTTAGGGTACACCCTGAAAACACACCTTTATACCTCTTGGGGGCACATGGAGCCCTGCTTTCTCTCCAGCCAGTCCTAGGGGATGACCTTGGTATCAGTCATTTACACACTAGTATGACTTTAGGGTACTGGATTTTGGACACGGCAGTAGGGCGAGGAAGAACTTCAGGTAGGGGCTTTAAGGTGTGGCTGCTTCTTACTCTCTGAAATCACTCCATGAAAACGATCCTTTTTTGAGTGTCAAGTGAATTCAGAGATATTTAGACAAGGTGTAGGAGGTGAAGAAATAGTGTCCTCTTAAGAAAAATGAATGATTTTGGCCACTCTAAGGTCCCCAACCACCCATGCTTGAGTGATGACTTCCAAAAATATACTCTGTGTTTTTTAAAAGCTCTTTTAATTTAAACCGTATAATATACCCACACAAGCCTTCAAATTTTTTCACATGGGTAGTGAGTGAATACACTCAAAAATAAAAAAATGAATCTACATTGTTAAGACAGGCAGGCAGGGATGATGAAGATTTAACTTGTGGGACTGTCACCCTCAAGCTACAGTAATTCTCCAGAATGAACACAGAGATGTGGCAGCATCCCGTACCTCCTGGCCTGTGCTCAGGCTGACACCTGCATGGTGACACATGACTGACAGGTAACACGATGAACTGAAAACATATCAATCCAAAGGCCAGCCCAAGGAAAGCCTTGTTAAGTTATAATATGCTCCAGAAGTTCCATTTCCAGAACTTTCGGCCCAGGGGCAGTATGTGGTGGCCGGTGGTCATTTTTAGGGTTAGGGTCCTGGTTTGAGGAATTACATTTCCTGACAACCATGCAGGCTGTTTAGAGCACAATGTTGCCAGATGGTCTTTGCCTTACCTGAAAGCAGCTGGTTGCCACGGATGCCCCCCCCACCCCCCCACCCACCAGGGCTAGGCTGATGGTGGAGATCTGGCTGACTCACCCTATACCTCTATGGATTTCATCAGCATCCTTGCATCAGGAGCAAAATGAGAGGCAGCTAAAGTTTGGGTCTGCTTCGAGGTGTTCAATCAACACCGGCTTTTCCTCTCTTTTTGTCTTGACCTTTGGTGGTTAGCTTGAGCTTTCCACTTGCAAAATCCTGGGCTCTTCACTCTGAAAGAGACCTTAGAATTCGTCCAGTCTGCCCCACCAATTGCAAATTGCAAAACTGAAACATCCTTCTTTAAACCTATGGTGGGAGGATGTTGCCTCCAGGCCATGCAATGTCCCACAGATACCAAGGAAGGAAAGGCTAGCCCTGGGGGACTTCTCTGGCAGGCTCAGTGTTCCAGATTCATTTAACAGGCGAGGCTGGAAAGTTATTTCTGTCAAAGGCACAGGGAGCAAAGTTTTAAGGAGAAAAATAGAGAATATTCATTTTCTCAGCTAGAAAGAACTTTGGAGAAGAGCTGTTCCTGCCCCCCGTTGCCAGAAAAAGACACTGAGGTCCAGAGTGGTTCCCAGGCTCATCCAAAAGGTCTGAGCTCTAAGGCAGACTTATGGTGGATTGGGTTGGGATCCAGGGAATTGTTGAAATTTCAGCAAAGCGTGTTAACCAAGATGTGAGGAAAGAGGAGGAGGGAAGGGAATCCTGCCAGTGAGGGCCGTGGGCTCCGAGGCACCTGGGGGAAGGTGCAGATGGTAGCTCTGGGCCACCAGGGACCTTTACAGATCTGCACCTCGGTGGGCAGATACTGAAAGGGGTAATTACTTATAACGTTCTTGGCTGACATGGCCCTCCATGAAGCAGGATACTATGACTTAGTAAAATAAGGCATTCTGCAGAACACATTTCATTGACTGCTGGTCTAGAAACATTTCTGGGAAGGTTGGGAGAATGCGAAGGCCCCATGAAATGGACTAGAGCTGGGTCCATAGGTGGGCACAGTCACAGGCAGCTGTCTTAGAGCAGTTTCCTGCCATCCCCTGGCTCCGTAATGCAAGAGCAGGGAGTGTCAGAAGCTGCCCGGTGACTCCCCTGCCCGGCGTGGGTTCAGAGCACTTGCCCACACAGGGTAGTGGATGCAGTGGATGGAGGCCATTGGCTCTGCCCCCATGCAGCAAGCACATCCTGCTATCAAGGTAGCACCGTCAGGGGCTTCAGAACAAGGGGACGTGGCGAGTATGCCTCTAGTGATAGGGGTGCCCTCATCTTGGTTTTCTGCTATGTCCCCTTGCTGGACCACTCAGTTCCCCCTCTGGCCCCCCTGGTCTATTCCTCTATTCCTCTCTCCCCAAGAGGCCTCCTGACGGCAAAGTCCCTTTTGGTGGCCGGAGGAGGTCTTTGGGCAAGGCTATTGGGCTCCCACGGTGAGTTGGCTGAATTGTGTGCATATGGGGATGTGGATCTGGCAAAGCCACGGCTCCAAAAGGGAAAGCAAAATGCCCTATAACTTGGCCTCCTGCCCCCACAAACGTGGTAATTCCAAATGTCACCTTGGCATTTCCTTCTCAAATAAACTCTGTCTTGTTCCTATCATAAGAAAACACGGACTGCGGAACTTCTGTGTTGATTTCTCAGTCCTCTGATTGACTTGCTGTGTGACATGCTGAACTATTAAATTTTCTTTCATGGATAAATGTGGACATGGACTTTGTGATTTTTAGCTGTTGAGTACTGGAGGCCTGTGGTTTATTTTGAGTCAAAGAAAAGAATTCGGACTTCCATTTTGTGTGAGAGTGTGTGTGTGTGTGTGTGTGTGTGTGTGTGCATGTGTGTGTTTATAAGAAAAGGATATAAGGTAAAGAGTAGCTAGTATTAATTGATTGTGAAGAGCCACATGGATATTTTAAAAGAACATCACAGTTCAAAGGTTAGGAGATATCTTGATAACACTGCCATCAGAAACTAAGGAATGGGGACGATTTGGGTAGAGTTGTGCTTGATTGTTAAGTCAAGAAAGCAGAAGTAATTAACAAAGGAACACCTTGAATTAAAGAGGTGCTTTGCCTCTCGGGAACACGTGAAAAATGTTTATGCTTCAGTTCTCTGCAGAGTTCTCGTGAAACCCACAAGGGAGATGCAGGGAAAAAACCCACCCATTTTGAAGATGGAGAAATGAAGACACAGAAGGTACCTGACACAGTAATTCTGGGACAAAGGTGGGATTTGAATCTAGAGTTTCTTTTGTTAAGAATATAAATACTGGGACTTCCCTGGTGGCTTAGTGGTTAAGAATCCGCCTGCCAACGCAGGGGATACGGGTTCGATCCCTGGTCCGGGAAGATCCCACATGCTGCAGAGCCGCTAAGCCCCTGCACCACAACTACTGAGCCTGTGCTCCAGAGCCCGCGAGCTGCAACTACTGAGCCTGCGAGCCATAACTACTGAAGCCCTCGTGCCCTAGAGCCCGTGTGCCACAACAAGAGAAGCCACTGCAATGAGAAGCTCACGCACCGCAATGAAGAGTAGCCCCCGGTCGCCACAACTTGAGAAAAGCCTGGGCGCAGCAATGAAGACCCAACGCAGCAAAAAAAAAAAAAAAAAAAAAAAAAAAAAAAAGAATATAAATATTTTTTCCTATTTTGCTCTGTCTGAAAAGGCCTTGGGGAGAAGCTAGTGATTTCCCCGTACAGTCAACTCTTGGCATTGTGGGAAGAGAGAAGGTAGAGGACTGGGAGAGAGAGGAGGGGCCAGCGAATCAAGCTCATCATCACATCGTATCACGAGGGTCTTCGTGTCCAGCGTGGTGGGGACAGGCAGAGACAGCGCCTGTAGACACTGGACCCTCTTCATTGCCAAGGTACCCCTGCTAGTTTCCGAATGAACACTGGCTCTGTGGAGAGAGTGGGCTTGGGGCTTTCTGGATCAGGATCTACACACCTCCGTTTTCATGTCCACAAATGACCTCCTTGACCTACGGGGGGTGGTGGGCGGGGGGGATCAGTTAAAACATGGATAGATACATTCATTTGGAATTTATTTTGGTGATTTTAGATTAGGAAGAACAGAACTTTTTCTCAGAAACAAGTATTAAAAGTGTGTTTTTGAGATTAGCTGTGTATCTTTAACGCATGCGTGTAATCAGAAAGACATTTGGAAACCACTGTGGACATTTACTTTAAACTGCAGATATTTATAGACAAGCTCAAGCAAAACACACTTGGTGCCAGAGACACAGATTGGGTGTGGGTCACTGTTTATATGGAAAGATTGGATTTTTTTGTGCTGCGTTCTAGGAAACCTCCTGTGTTCCTGGGGGCGTGGGGAACGTTTCCTAGTAGAGTTATCTGTTTGGATGGTAGGGAGTTGATAATTTCCCTTGTGGCAACATTAGGTGCCACATGGAAGAGGATGCTGGAGGGGGAAGCTGGTGAAAGTTCAGAAGGATACTCTATACTGTGTGGGGCTGCTAGATATTGAATGCACTTCAATTCCAGCCCTCAGTTCCTTATTAAAATACCTACTGAGGGATTCCACGGTTTCCTCTTAACTCACGGTTACTCTATGGAGAATACTGTGCTTTTCACTCTTCTGTATCACCAGTGGAGGATATAAATTAGGATTGAATTTCTGGAGAGCAGTTCGGCAACAGGGATACAAGGCCTTATAATGTGAATACTCTGACCCAGTGATTCCACTTTTAGGAATTCATTCCAAGGACATAGAGCTTTGTACACGATGCCTGAATAAGGCTGTTCATCTGACATTGTTCATAGGAGCAGATAAGCTAAGTGTCCAATAGAATGAGGGTGGCTAAGCCATTGGTCATCACAGTATCACACGGGCATGCCACGATATAATATATATATGTATATATATATATATATATATACATACATATATATATATATATATATATATATAATGTGGCTTTGAGGAAAGAGAGAAAGAGAAGTGAGCAGAACTGGGTTCTAGACCCAACTCTTTTTTTTAAAACTTGTGCTGAGCCCTTGAGTGAGTCTGAGAACTGTCCTGAATGTCCTCTGAATGGCTTGAGGAGAGGCCTCCTAGGGCTCCAGCTCAGGACACAGAGATCTCAGCTCTGTCTCTTCTGAGGACACTGGGGGTTTTGCTGCAGGGCTGGCAGGACTGGAGCTTTCCCGGGGAGCCAGACAGCAGATGGGCTGCTGAAGCCCTGATCCCTGGGCACTATTGGTCTCCAGGGCTCTGGTCCTCTAGGAACCTGGGGCTGTGCTCAAACCGGGAAGTTTCTTTATTAGTCATATAATTAAATTAAGGAAGTGCCTCTCACCTGGTGAGAAAAAATAAGCTGTGGTTGACTTGCACTAACTCAGCCTAATGTCCCCGCACCCCAAGCAAACAAGGATGGCAGCTCCATGGATTGAGCCTTGCCTGGTGTCAGTTACAGTGCAAAAAGCATTTCACAGACATTTTCCTCGTTGAGGCTCATGATACACCCTGAAGTGTAGGTACTCATCGCCCCCATTTTACAGGTGGGGACCTTGAGCTCAGAAGACAGGTAACCGGAGCAGGTCATTGGAGTAGAAGAGGGTGGGATTCAAACCCCAGTCCATCTGCTTCGAAGCAACATCTTTTTTTTTTTTTTTTGGGGTACGTGGGCCTCTCACTGTTGTGGCCTCTCCCGTTGCGGAGCACAGGCTCCGGACGCGCAGGCTCAGCGGCCATGGCTCACGGGCCATGGCTCATGGCTCACGCTCTGCGGCATGTGGGATCTTCCCGGACTGGGGCACGAACCTGTGTCCCCCGCATCGGCAGGTGGACTCCCAACCACTGCGCCACCAGGGAAACCCCGAAGCAACATCTTTAACGTCTGCTCTGTACTGCCTTCCACTCCAAGAGGCAAGCTCTACCATAACCATAGAAACAGATGTCTAAAGCCAGGGGAGTGTGTGAGGGATGAGGTAATCCATCAAGTGGCAGGACTCTGGGAAGCTGAGGAATGCAGAGGCTTAGAATGGGCAGAAGGTTATTTCTGATAAAAGTGTTTTTTTTTTTTTTTTTTTTTTGTCTTGCGGCATCTTAGTTCTCCGACGAGGGATTGAACCCAGGGCCCACGGTGGTGAAAGTGATCCTAACCACTGGACCAACTGCCAGGGAATTCCCATTTCTGTTGGAAGTTGATGCAGAGAAAGTTACTCTTTTTTTTTTTAACATCTTTATTGGAGTATAATTGCTTTACAATGGTGGGTTAATTTCTGCTTTATAACAAAGTGAATAAGCTATACATATACATATATCAGCTATACATATACATACATATGTATAGCTATACATATACATATATAGAGAGATGCCCCTCCTCCCACCTAGAGGGGTGGGATAGGGAGGGTGGGAGGGAGGGAGATGCAAGAGGGAAGAGATATGGGAACATATGTATAACTGATTCACTTTGTTATAAAGCAGAAACTAACACACCATTGTAAAGCAATTATACTCCAGTAAAGATGTTAAAAAAAAAAATCTACAAACAATAAATGCTTGTAGAGTGTGTATGGAGAAAAGGGAACCCTCTTGCACTGTTAGTGGGAATGTAAATTGATACAGCCACTATGGAGAACAGTATGGAGGTTCCTTAAAAAACTAAAAATAGAACTACCATATGACCCAGCAATCCCACTACTGGGCATATACCCTGAGAAAACCATAATTCAAAAAGAGTCATGTACCAAAATGTTCATTGAAGCTCTGTTTACAATAGCCAGGACATGGAAGCAACCTAAGTGTCCATCATTGGATGAATGGATAAAGAAGATGTGGCACATATATACAATGGAATATTACTCAGCCATAAAAAGGAACGAAATTGAGATATTTGTAGTGAGGTGGATGGACCTAGGGTCTGTCATACAGAGTGAAGTAAGTCAGAAAGAGAAAGTTACTCTTAGTTGCCTTTTCTGGAGGGTTATAAATGAGGAAACTGGGGTCTGAGTGAGTGAGAGAGAGAGAGAAATAACCACTCTCCCTTATGCTCACTATAATAACCTTTCCTCCTGCTTGTGATTTGAAATCAAAGGCCAGCTATTATACCTTACATACCTATACCTCCCCAAAGAGTGATAACTTATACCAAGACCTGACCTGTGATGTTGACTTTTTTTCTTGAAATTCTTTCCTTGCTGGGTTCTAGCTTTACTTAATTAGTAGGTATTAAAAGATGATAAGACAGGGACTTCCCTGGTGGTCCAGTGGTTAAGACTTCGCCTTCCAATGCAGGGGGTGTGGGTTCAATCCCTGGTCAAGGAACTGAGATCCCACATGCCTCACGGCCTTAAAACAGAGGCAATATTGTAACAAATTCAATAAAGACTTTAAAGATGGTCCACATCAAAAACCCCCACAACCTGATAAAAGATGATAAGACAAATAGGAGATACCAGGGACACACAGATAGGACAATTAAAGTTAGAATGAGGATAAGGAATTGTTTATTTTCCACATCAAAAGAATGTTCTAATATGATAGGTACTACAGTTGACCTTTGGACAGCATGAGTTTGAACTACGTGGGTCCACTTATACGTGGACTTTTTTCAATAGTAAATACTGTAGTGCTGCATGTTCCATGTGGTTGACGCCACAAATGTGGAGGAACAGCAAATAGGGAGGGATCGTGTATAACTCTAACTTATACACAGAAAACAAATAGCCAATTCTTCCTGTTGTGCATTCAAAATGCACACGTTGGAGTATTAGCTAATTATTTGTCATGCATTTGCCACCCATGACTAATCCTATTTTATGAATGAAATGAAAGCAGGGAGGTGAAAATACTTGCGTGACCTCTCAAAGCTGAGCCATTGGTAGAAACAGCACTTGAACCCAAGTTCCCTT
The DNA here is from genome assembly GCF_000442215.2 of Lipotes vexillifer. Taxonomy (NCBI): domain Eukaryota; kingdom Metazoa; phylum Chordata; class Mammalia; order Artiodactyla; family Lipotidae; genus Lipotes; species Lipotes vexillifer. Next base: position 1,930,840 of record NW_006799727.1, read on the forward strand.
CTGCTAACTCACTAGGCTACTGTTCCATTTAAACCATGAGTCATAAGCCGTCAGGAACTGGTATAAAAACTCTGGTGGCTTTTGTCATCCTCTCTTCTTTTCTCTAAAGGGCCAGATAGTAAATATTTTAGGCTTTGCAGGCTATACGGTTTCTGCTGGGACTGCTCCACCCTGCGCCTTCTTGGGAAAGCAGCCATCAGTGATATATAAACGAATGGCTGGGGCTTTGTTCCAATAAAATTTTATTTAGGAAACAGGTAGTGGACTTGATTGGCTGGCAGGTTGTAGTTTGCTATCGAAGGTTCCATCGTCATTTCTGATGTCGGGTGGGAAAGTCAAGTTAGCCATGAGAAGTGTTCAGTTCGAACACCGAGCAGGCTCTGAGTTGGGTAGAGGCTGATGTATAAATTATGTCCATGGCTGGGAAGGCTGGCCGGTTAGGATAAAACTGAGAACTTTATGTTCAAGCAATAGACTGTACCTAACAAGCAGTAGACGGCCAGTCATCCCATGAACATGGGCGCGGCCTCAAGGGAGACGTTGGGGAGACTCTGGAGAATTCAGGGCACATGAACCCCTGAACTAATCAGCCCGGGGGTGTTTTCCGCTATTGAGGGGCATAGTTGCATCGTCTGCCTGCACGGCCAGAATGTTCCATCCTGCCCACAGTATACGCCTACAATCCATTTCTCCCATCAGAATGTGGACCCCAGGAAGGGCCTAATTACCACAAATGTGTTGCAATGAGCTCCATGTTTGCCTCATCATCCACAGCAATGAACATTTCTTATTAGCGGCAGAGGGCTGGGAGTGATGTGACCCATTTGCATCGAGGCAATGGTACATCATGCGGAAGTGTCACTAGAGATGGCTGATACCTGTCCCCTGAGAGGAACAGGTGGGTTTGCAAAGAAAATGACGTAAAAACTAGCTGTCCGTGTGTTCAGTTTACCTGAAACACTCCCGCCCAGGAACGTGCATTCTCCAAGGATAGTGTCCTACACACTGGGCCGGGATTGGAGAATTTTGTCATTAAGGTCAGGAAAGTTTATTCCAGTTCTGCTGTTAAGAGAGGGAGTGCTATTTTTCTTTCAGCAGAGACAGCACGGGATCTAGGACCAAGATTAGAAAAGTTTTTCAGCAAATCTTTGGGGAGCTGTAGAAAACATCGAGAAATCCTAATTAATTCCAGGAAAGAATTTCAATGGTTTCTTGATACTTTAAACTATAAAGAGAGAAAAGAAGAAAAGGTTTAATCATTCTACTTGGGAGAAAATGTACCGGTATTAGGCACAGTTAATGTAAATAATGAGCGAATAATTCTTAAAGTTGGCTCTTAACTCTCATTCTATTATTATTCTCTTTATATTTTACATAATAACAGTAAACACTTGTATAGCATTTACCCTGTGCCATGCATCCCCGTAGGTGCTTTACAAATGTCCTTTTATTTGATCCTCCTTGCAGCCCTATGAGGGAAGTATTATACCCCCATTTTACAGGTGAAGGTAGTAAGGTACCAAGAGGTCAGATGACTTGGCCACGCCTGCAAGCTTGACTAGGGCTGCATAGCCTATGTGCTTGCCCCTCCTGCCGCCTGTCTTTTAAATGGATGTCGTGGCAGTAAAAAGTACGAGTGTATTCCTTCTAATGGATCCATCGCTTCCTAGAACAGATCGATCAATCCCTCATTCCATCCCTTGCTCAGCAAAGATTTCTAAATGTTTACTGTCTGCTGGGCAGGACTCTTGTCTACTTGGCTTCTCAGACATAATGACGGTGGGTGGTGATGGCCGACAGCAGTGTTGGGTGAGGTGAAGAAGAGCTCCAGCTGTGTGCCCTCACCTCCATGAACCAACTTCAGCCCAAGCAGCAAACCTGTTTCCTAAGGGCGCACCTGTTCACTAAGCTCAAGGGACAGGTGTGGCAAATCAGAACGCCTGTGCGTTAATTTGAAGTGAGAAATATCACTGCCTAGAAGTGGTTTGGTGAGCTTGGGAATCAGGAAGGGAAGGCTTGGATGATTTCAATGATTTGAATGAGTGCGACTGCAAAATCAATTGCTCACAGCCCCCTGTGTAGCTAGATGCCATTGTTGCTGAGGCCCCAACCTCAAGGCCAGGGTTAATGCTGCCCAGTGCACCGGACTGGTCTTAGAAAAAGGTCCACCTTTGTGGAATCTGTAAGGGCCTCCAGTACCCTGACCCTCCCACCCCACTCCCACCCCTCCCTCCCTTTCAGGAGGACACTTAGTTCTTTAGATATGTTAGCACAGCCCACCCTGCAGACTGGGGACTGGGTGGTCTCTCCCTTTGGGACTTTGTATATCTATATCCCATCTAGCACAGGAAAGTTTTTTCTGTTCAAGCTGGTGGGGTGTGTAGGACAGAGCTGAGACCCGGAGGGTGACTGAGAGCCCTGGAAATGAGCAGTGACACTAGGTTAAGGGCAAAATCAAAGGTCTAGCCTACTTGCACAGGTTCCATGGGCTCCTCCTGGCTTCCCAGCTCACTCCTTGGAGAAGGTAATCACACACTGCCTTGCAATATCATCATTTTTAACATTAAAGGAGTGGTACCAAGAAATAGCAGGTCCAGTCCTGTGTGCAGAGGCTTCGGGTAGTTGGGGAAGAGGCCTCAGAGGAGGGACTGGAGGGTGCAGTTGCTGTTTTGAACTGAGGGGAAGGGATGGCCCAGGCTGGGCGGAGACCCTGGGCAGGGGGCCTGGTTGGAGTGGAAGGAGAGCTGGAGCTTCAGCTGTGCTCTCACACTTCATTCAGGGCTGCCTTTTCCGCAGCTGGACCAGTGTCCAGTCCTCTCCCCGTCCCCTCCCTAAAGCGGCCACCTGTCAGTATTCAGACCTCAACCAGGCTTGGACACCTGGACTTACTCTCGCCATATCTGTTTTGCTGCAGCTTAATCACCATCACCTGAACCATAAATAACATCAAAGGAAAGGGCTGGTCATGGACCAAGAGGGTGTAGCTGAAAGGTGACCCGCTGCAGAGTCCCACTGTTGCTCATTTCTTTTTTTTTTTGCCGTACGTGGGCCTCTCACTGTTGTGGCCTCTCCCGCTGCGGAGCACAGGCTCCGGACGCGCAGGCTCAGTGGCCATGGCTCACGGGCCCAGCCGCTCCGCGGCATGTGGGACCTTCCCGGACCGGGGCACGAACCCGCGTCCCCTGCATCGGTAGGCGGACTCTCAACCACTGGGCTACCAGGGAAGCCCCACTGTTGCTCATTAACAAGGGTTGAACCCACAGCTCTACAGGGAACTGAAACAGGGCTCTCTCTGCTGCATGGGTTTGAGGTGCTCCCTTTTCCCCAAGCCCTACTAGGAAGCTGCTGCAACAGCCAGAGGCCAGGAAAGCACACCTCGATCAGAGGAGGGGGTGGCCCTCTCCTTTCTTGCCTTAGTGAGGGTAGGCAGGCCAAGAAGCAGACCTGGTGAGTGAGGATGGCGCCCTCGCTCGGAGCCTACTGGATCAGACTGCTGGGTTCACTCTCGGCTCTGCCACCCCTTAGCTGAGTAACCTTTGGCAGGTCATTTTAACCAGCTTGAAGCCCAGGTCTCTTGTAAAGTAAAGATAATCGTACCTTCCTCAAAGAGCTGTTGGCCGACAGAGGAGACAGTCCATGAGAAGCGATGAGCCTGGCACACAGTAGGCACACATGGGGAAGATGCGGGCTGTGTATGGCCTGAAGCCTATTCAATTTGGGGTAGGAGGGAACTCTTTAAGAAAAGAATGTAAAATTACAAATATGGAACCAGGTATAAGTAAGCATTTATTTCAAATGATAAAAGAAAACACAAAAAAGTGTATGGTTAAAAAGCTGACATTCTAAACATCATGAAATCAAAATAACATAATATTATTATTGATCGGCTGTTTAACATATGTCTATGTTACTTTTCTTCCTACAGCTTTTGGGCTCTGTACTCTTTGATCATTTCTTCATATGATAATGATTTTGGAATGCCATTTTCTCTCTAGAGAATAGCAAGATAATTCACCCATTCCTATAGCATGGCTGGTTGGGATTTGTTTTTTACAGTTGATAGTTTAGAAAAAAAGTTTTTTAGCTTTACAACTGGTTGTCGGTAATGTCAGATAAATTTTTAGGATTATTGTCAAACTTGCAGAAAGCTCTTTCAAGTTTCTTTCAATGTGTGAGCTATAAGGTTTCAGAGCATTTAAAATTTTTGTATGCAGTGTCTAATCTTAAATATAAAAGATGCCTATTAGACACATTTCTGGGGTCCTTACCTGGGCTGCGGAAGGGGCCTGTGTGAGTGAGGGGTGTTGAGGTTTAAGCTTCAGTATTTCATGGTAAATTTTCCTGTGAGTACTCAATAAATGTTAAGTAGATCATATTTTACTATATTTACTGACACTCATCTTTTTAATTTTATAGTTTTAGATTTACTAAAAATGAATTCTCATTGACACTAAATAGAATCTTAATTTAGTTACATTTGTGCAAGTCGTTCATTCAGTATCATCTGTTGACTGTCTACTTTGATCAGTCTACCTCACCTTGAGACCCTTCGATGACAGAGTGGCAACACACAGCTCAGTGTCTTCATGTAGTGACTACACAGTAAACTAAGCCACTATTGTAACTGAAAGTGGGGTCCGGCTACTCGCCGCTCAAAAGCCAATAAAGAGGCCAAGTTGGTGGAAAGAAGAGTTTGCTTTATTTTGGATGCCTGCAACCGGAGGGCTGGGGGCGGGAGTGGGGAGGGGGAGGGCCGACGCCTGTCCAAAGGCCAAGTCCCCCTCCCTGACAATCAGGGGGCAAGAACTTTTATAGACGGAGGGAAGGGGCTACGTGCAGAAACAGCACAGTCAGCTCTGACCGTCATCTTGAAATTGGTCATCTGTGGTCTGACCAGCGTCATCTTGATTATTTTAGCTACAGTTAATCTTCTGTTCCAGGGTCGGTTTGTTCCCATTTCTTTGAGGCCAGTTCTCAGAATTGTGGCAGCTGATGTCATGGCTACAACCTGCTCGTCATGTAGGTAACGTCTTCCACCTGGTGGGGATCTCAGTATCTATAAGACAGCTCACAGGGTACGGCTCAGAATATGATCTATAGCCCTTAAGGAGGAACTAAAGGTCCTTGACTATGCTTAATGACTAAACTATTATAATTCGGTCTCCCTTGACTGTTTTCCTTTGTTTCTGCATTTTCTCACTTCTCTGATTAAACTTATTCTTTGGCTGAAGTTTTTCCACAGACAAAACGCAGGCAGAGGACATGGCGAGTGAGGACCACAGGGTCCTGCTCCGTTTCACTATGACCATCATCGCCTTCCTGTCAGCACCTGATCTGGAACTGGGCACCTGGGGATATAAAGTTCAGATATTGTCCCTCAGGGAGGTTGGTATGGGTTCAGCTTAGGGTCAAACTCTTGAGACCTGAATGGGAGTCATGGTTTGTATCAAATTCTAGGTGGAGCTGGCCTTCCCTCTAGCCATGAATTCTTTCCAGTTAATCTCCATTCATGAATTGTCCCTTCATCAGTAATGCTCTATTAATATGGCCAAATTTATACATCCAGCCATACTTTTAAAGCGCTCATCGATAATGTTTAATTTCATTTTTCTCCCAGATCTTTTTATTCCTATCAAGTCCAGCCACTAAATTTGTCAGACTGCTGTTTTCTCTATTTTTTTTATTGACGCATAGTTGATTTACAATGCTGTGTTAGTTTCAGATGTACAGCACAGTGACTCAGTTATACATATATATTCATAAACATACACACGTATATATATTCTTTTTCAGATTCTTTTCCCTTATAGGTTATTACCTATAAGGTATAAGTATATTGAGTATAGTTTCCTGTGCTATACAGTAGGTCCTTGTTGGTTATCTACTTTATGTATAGTAGTGTGTATATGTTAATCCCGAACTCCTAATTTATCCCTTCCCTCCCTTCCTTTCCACTTTGGTAACTATGTTTGGGGTTTGTTTTGCCTGTGGGTCTATTTCTGTTTTGTAAATAAGTTCATTTGTATTTTTTTTTTTTTTTTTGGCTGCCCTCCGTAGCATGTGGCATCTTAGTTCTCTGACCAGGGATCGAACCCATGTGCCCTACATCAGAAGTGCAGAGTCTTAACCACTGGACCGCCAGGGAAGTCCCCCATTTGTTTTTTTTTTTTAGATTAGTTTTCTCTATTTTGTAATGTTAAAGACTTTACTCCGGCAGAAACATCCGTGGACAGGGAGACAAGAAGTGGCATCTGCCACTAACTCTGCATGGGGGATGTGTTGGGATGCCTTGGGTTACAAATGACAGTAAATCCAGCTCAGTGTCCAAACAAGACAGGAAATGTGTTGGCCCATCCACTGAGTCCTGCCTGGACCTGCCTGTTCTTCAGCACCAGCCCACTGCCCCTGGAGCTGATGATGGGATCAATCCTGCCCAAACCACTAGGCTGGGGAATTGGGTGCTGTTGGGAAGGGAGAGAAGAATAGACACCGGAGAGGAAACTACCAGTGTGCGTTCTGACATGTGGCCCTAAGTCACTTCACTTCTCCGGGCCTCAGTTGTCCCATTAAATTGGGGGCTTGTCCGAATCCATGAGTGAAGTCCTTCCTAAGGGTAAGCTTTATGATTTTAGTTTTACTAATTGGTTTTTGTAATGAATGAATAAACCTTTTTTTGGCCAGTGCTGTAGAGCTAAGAATGTAATTAGGAAACAAATAGCTCTGTTTCGGTAAGTCAGGGCAGTCAGCCTTAGTAACTTTCCTCCTATCCATGAGTTGCAGATTTTGATCTAGAAAAATGAGCAGTGGAGGATGTGAGGGAGGAGCCCCGGAAAACAGCATAGAAAGCCTGCTTTGACTTAGTAAAGCATATTTTGTTCGCAGCAAAGCATATTTTGTTCGCAGCAAACGTAACTTGGATGTTCGTTCACAGGAGATCCGGGAAGGTCTGGCCCCGGCTTATTTTTCTTACCATAACCATTGGAGGCTCTGCTAAGGAAGCTGGTATCACAAAGAAGCCGAGAGAGGTTTAATTTGGATTCAGAGGGAGCTGGTGTTGCCAGAAGCCAGAGAATGACTCTAAATGGCAGTGGAATCAGATCCCTGTGGTTAGTTGAGGGTTTCTCAAGAATGAAACCACAGACCTCAGCTTTCTGCTTCATCCACTTTTTATGGGGCCTTTGGCCAGTCTGGACATGAGATCCCAGTAGTGGCACCAGGAAAGCTTTCAAGGAAGCATCTGAGGGTGGTTCCTGAGGAAATGAACTCCTGGGCCTTGGTACCAAAATCCAATTGGGAGTGCCGTGGACGTGAGGGTGGCATGGGTGCTGGAGATGGCAGTGAGCTATGGGGGCCTGTTTCCTCCATTCCCAGGGTACAGAGCTGTGTGTCGACTCTGAGGACCTGTAGGGCCCAGGGCTGCCTCAGTCGGAGAGTTTTACCCTCCTGTCCAGGATCTACGGGAAAGAGTTAATCTGATTAGTAGTACAGTCAGTATATTTTTATTGTGGTTGGCTCATTTTTGAACATATGTATAGAGTTGGCAAAGGTTGATATGTGCCTTAATCTAATTCCCTGCAATATAGCTTTTGGAAATTCGTTCTGGTGTGGTGGTCGGTGGTGTTTCTAAACCGGCAGACAATTACCACCTAACTTTGTGTGCAAAGTAAGAGAAATAATTCGAAAATGGTTGCTGGTCAAATGGCTGTGCCTTGGAAGCATTAGCCTGAAGTGAAACCATAAGATCTTTATCCCTGTGGTGGTTGGTCATTTGTTGGATTGCAGGGAGGAAACAATGAGGACTGGAGAGAGAGTAGATTGTTTTATGAGTTGCCTCATGGGCACCTTCATAGCTGCTTGTTCCCTCTGCGGGTCCATATCCAGATGGGAGGTACGGACAGGTTTGGAGTTTCAGGCCCGGCCTCTGGAGTTGTCAACTGTCATGAGGTTTCTTTTTGTTGTTCCAAAAATCTTTGTGTTTTATAATTCAGGCAGGAGCTCAGTGCTGGTGTGTGGCCATTACCCTGGGTCTTACGGCCTTTTGTAGATATGTTTGTCATTCACTGAATGATGTCCATTTCTATGGGAGCACAAGCAGCTGAGTCCGCGGAGGTAGGAAGGGCATGTATGTTTAGTGGTCCATTTGAAGAATGCTACGCAAGAACCAAATCAGAGAAACCCAAAAACCTCCGACGAAGAAGCCCAAGACGTAGACTGCAAGCAGCAAGTTACACTCTGTGATCTTGGAAATGAGATCTTGGATAGTATAAATAGGTAGGAGAGTGCGGTGCTTAAGAGGATGGGCCCTGCAGGCCGAAGAGACTTGGGGTCTTAACTTTTCATTTCACCGCTTAGCGCCAAGTATTGACCACCAGCAAGCAACTTTTATTTTATTTTATTTTTGCCACGCCACGCAGCTTGCGGGATCTCAGTTCCCCGACCAGAGATTGAACCCCGGTCATGGCAGTGAAAGCCTGGAATCCTAACCACTAGGCCACCAGGGAACTCCCATAACTTAACTTCTTTAAGCCTCGGTGTCCTCATCTGTAAAAGGGGACGGCGGCCCCTACCGGGGAAGGACAGTGGAAGGATAAAATAAATAATGCAGGTAAAGCTCTTGGCATGGTGCCTGGCACGTAGGAAACATTGGACAGCTTTTGTTGTTTTGTATGCTGTATGATTTTTTGGATTGCAGTAATTGGGTACTTGGTGTTCATTGTTTTGGCTTTTGTTATTTAGGTGCCTTGAACATCCCCAGGCAAAACTGACATTCCCTTTGGTCCTCCTCAGGACAGTTAGGAGTAAGGCGGTGTTAGGGTGGTCTGTGGACAAGCCAGGTTTCCCAGCAATGAAGGAAGAGGCAGACTCTGCCTGTCAGACATGTTACTAGGGAAGAGCCCCCTGTGGCTTGGTTTCAAAGCAATATTTTGTCCCCACCCTTCCACAGAGAGGTTAGTCTCCAAAGAGTGGTAGAGAAGCTGAGACTTCAACGGGATGCCATTTTAGACGTCCCAATTTCTTTGGATGGAATTGGCTTTTTACATGTTTGATTCAAACAACAACAGCAACAAATCTGCAAGAACTCTTTTGCACAGAGGACCGAAAGAATGGCTTCTTCCTCGATACAGAAACTTAGGTAAAAAACATGCAAACACGTGAAGAACCACCAGATTGCTGTCGGTAGGTGGCAAAGTACTTTGCTATAAATATTGCAGGACTCCTCTTTCTTTTAGAAGAAAAACTTGCTTTGCATTTCAGACAACAGAAATGGCTGGACAAGTCTTTAGTTCATGTGCAAGAAACTGAAAACAATGTGAAAGATTTTCCTTAAATGGAGACAGAGCTTGGCCTGGTCTCACGTTGAAGTTCAAGCCCTGGTCTGAATTGGCCTCTTCCATGTGTTATTTCTCATATGTTATATGCAAGGTTCCCCTGCCCAAGACCGGGGAATCATTCATTTTTTTCCTGTAATCTTGAGGTGTGTACAGGGCACGACTCAGCCTCAGACCTTTCTGCTTTCACTTTTGGTTATTCAGAACCTCCATCTGGCGGTATTTGACTATGAGTGTTTTCTGTGGCTTTTCTGTGGCTCCTGTTCAAAGTATTCAAAGCAGTTAAAAAATACATAATGTTCAGCGATCTGACCAAGAACTAATGTAAGTACTTATTTGAAGACTATTTTTTAACTCTTTAACTCTTACTATGTCTTAGATATCTTAGATACTAAGATTTAAAAAAGGTTTGAAAAACATAGGACTACTCCACAATCATAATGCTTTCAGTGGTGACAGTAGTTGCAAACTGCACAGTTTGTAAAGACAGAAGAGCTAAAATTCTTTATTTAATATTAAACAGGAAACTGAAAGCAGTCTGCAGCAATGTGGTGGGTTTCCAACAAACCTGCGGGTGGGTTTATCTGTGCTGAACAGCCTAAATGAGACATTTCCCCTTTTATTCTGTTAAGATGGTGAGTTTTCATGAAAATCTCAACCAAAACATGACCATTGGAAGCAGGTTCTGTCTCGTTAGATGTTAAAGCAACCGGTTTCCACTAGAACCTAAGGAAATTTGGAAGCGAGTTGCAAACCTCTCAAAGAGTGGAAAATGCACTTTTGTTTCGCCTTTGTGCCGGGCTGTCACTCACCCAACATGTGCATATGAATATTATTGCCGAAGACCTGGGCTTCATTTTAAGGTCAGCCTTCAATTTCGAGAGAATATAATTTGCTGCTATTTTTAGAGCATCATGATTGCTCGTAATAACTAATGGAAAAAACTCAACAGAGAAATAAATGTCTAACAGCTGTGTCTGCTTAAACTTGATTAAAGGCAGTAAAAAAACGTAAACAGAATGAATGTGACAATGGACGGAGGGAGAGACAAGTATCCCTCACTGTGAAAAGTTTTACAGACGTAAGTAACTACTCCTACTTTGGAGGCCGGAGGTGTCTGTGTTTAAAGTTTACTTTACTGTTTGTCTTGAGTGGGATCAGTGTTGTAGTGAATAATTTATAGGCAGCATGAATGAGCTCATTAGTCACCTTTTCAGACTTGAAATGAGTTTTGTGGTTGTCATTACTCGAGCCTTCTGTTCAGCCGCCGAGCACAATGACAGTTTGGCAGTTGGCCGCCTTGTTGTCAGGCAGCCTGCTCACCCATTAGGTCTGCGTTGCTTTAGTGTTTCCTTGAAACCTCCTTCTCTTCCTGTGCCGGCCCAGGGACTCTCACATTTCAGATGCCTCTTGCACCCCCAAGTTTAAATGAGTTTTTCGGGGGTTAAAAATGATCTTTTAGTTGCGTCTGCCAGCAAGAATGAAGTAGACGGAGTGAGCTTTTCTTTCTAGCAACTCCTGCGTAGGATTCCCTTGGTGCATGGTTTGATATTCAAGTTCTTCAACAGCAGCAAGCTAGGGGGTCCTGGTTGAGCGGCTGAGCCAGGCTGTCGCATGGTGGCAGGCGTTTCCGGCAAGGAGATGTCACTGGAGTTTGGAGGGGGCCGGCTGTCTCAGAGTAGGTGTGTATTAGTTACAGCCCTCAACATCCGTGTAGTGCGGGTGTCTGTGGATGAAGAAACTTATTCCAGCAAAGCTGCCTGGCCAGATTCCCAAGGCCAAAGAGAACCACGTTTTTCCTACAAAGAGATCGCCAAGACGACCTTGCAGGAGCCCAGCCAGCTGGAGGGTCCCCATCACTGGGAATGGACATTACTTCGTCCCCATCTCTACGTCTTCCCAGTTCAGATTATTAAGAGAAAGCAAATGGTTGCAGCTGCCTCCTCACTGTGCCCTTGGAGACTTGCCTTGGGGGCTGGTATGAGGGGGAGATGAGCCTGGGCATGCCAATAGCAGGTGGGATTGCTTTGGAACGGACGTCATGACGCTCATCCCTCCCTTTGAACTTGGCCTGGGCAGCCTCCGGAGAGCTCTGATGTCCACTTTCTGGGACTGGACTCCATCTGGAAGTCCAGGACTCTGTGGCATGCCCACCTTGGCCCTCGGGTCGCCTCTGCTGGCACTCCTGGTGCATGGATGCTTGCCCAGGGAGTCTCAGCCAACTGCCTGCACCCCCGTGCTGAGGCCTCTTTGACATTAGCTATGAGCAACAGGCACTCATGGCTGCCATCACCAATGTGGGCAGCACCCCCTTCTGGGATCCATATTGTCAGACAGCTGGCCCTGAGGCAAGGAGGAAAGATGCTCAGTATTCCTCTCGAGAAGAAATGCCTGGTTGTTTACGGTCCAGATCTCTGGAGCCAGAGTCACACGTCTTTGAGTGCCGAGAAATGAGGTGCTGTTGATCGCACCCACAGAAAGACAGCAGTCCAGTTAGCCACTTCCTTCCCAGCCTCCACCCCTTAGTGATGGATCACTCACGTGCACTCATGCCTCACACGTTATGGGCACGTTTTGCTTGCATCTGAATCACAATATTGAAGGTACAAGAGATGCTATGTTTGGAAGGAGGCAGGGTTTAAAAACTGAAAGTGTTGGGTGCGTTGCACTACCCAGTAGAGGGGTAGAGACTTCAGGTTTGGCTGTCGTAATAAATTGAGTAACTTGCTTATCTTCATAAAAGAACTTTGTACAGCCGGGAAATATGTTGACAATATTTTTAATCTATGTAATCTCTCCCAGGGAGTTCACCAAATTCGGAGCTTTTACTTCGTTTTAAAAAGACAAATCTTAAGGAGAATTGATAGTTTTCTTTCACTCACATCCCTCCGAAAAAGTAAAATGAGAGAAGTTATTTCTTGGCACGGTTAAGACTTTGGCAGACATAGTCACCGAAACCCATGAGACTGTGGTACTTGGTGTACTTGCTGAAGAGAGGAAAACAATAAATGCTCTTAAAAACGTTGGAGGAGGAAAAGGTGGATGATGCTCCTTCTCTTTCACTGATCCGCAGAGTTATTAGATACCAGTTTGAGAGAGGAATAAAAAAGAGCATTTTTCTTTCCTGTTAAGTGACTCAGTTTTTTGATTACCACTAATTCCACATGCTATGAGCAGAAGAGAAGTGTAAGACGGGGTCCTTGCCTCTCAAGGCACTTAGTCTGTTTGACACTCAGTAGCTAGTTGATTTATTTTTTATTACAAAGGTACGCCATACCATGTTGATTATGAAATAGAAGCTGAACTTTGTCTTTTTGAAAGTAGTCCCTTTTCATTCAGCTTAAAAGTCCCTTTTTTCCTTCTACCTCCTGGTCAGAGTTTTTCCTTTCTTGAACCCCACTGCTTCTGGCCTTTACATCCTTGACCTCTAAGAGGTTCTTTAAGACAAAACCAAATGCTCTGGATTGATGTGAAGCTTCCCTTGGTACGAACACAGCTCTAAACTCTGGAGCCAAACTGTGTGGGTTCAAATCCCAGTCCCATCACTTACCAGCTGTGTGACCTTGGGCAGGTGGCTAGCCTCTCTGTGCCTCAGGCTCCTCATTTATAAGATGGCCATAATAACAGTATCTACCTCACATGGTTAATGTGAGGCTGAAACAGTGAGTATTTGCAAAGTCTTAGAACACTCACTGGCACTGAATAAATGGCCAATTAAATACAATCGATTTCATTCTTCACGGGTTCCATATTTGCAAATTCTCTTACTTGCTAAAATTTATTTGTAATCATAAAATCAATACTTGTGGTGCTTTCATGGTCATTCGTGGACATGTGCAGAGTGGCAACAAATATGAGTAATCCAGGGGCTTCCCTGGTGGCGCAGTGGTTGAGAGTCTGCCTGCCGATGCAGGGTACACGGGTTCGTGCCCCTGTCCGGGAAGATCCCACATGCCGCGGAGCGGCTGGGCCCGTGAGCCATGGCTGCTGAGCCTGCGCATCCGGAGCCTGTGCTCTGCAACGGGAGAGGCCACAGCAGTGAGAGGCCCGCGTACTGCCAAAA
>NW_006799727.1:1944251-1952241 GCF_000442215.2 Lipotes vexillifer
ATATATATATATGTAATACAACACGCACATTCCCAGCTGAGACAAAGCAACTCTCTGCCTTTTTGTTTCAGCTTTCATACTGTAAACAAGCGTCCTTTTAAATGTCTCTTTAGTGTCACTTTTTTGGTGTGCTTTTTGTTGGCGATTTTGCTGTTTAAAATGGCACCCAATCACAAGTGCTGAAGTGCTATCCTGTGTTCCTGAGTGCCAGAAGACTGTGATTGCCGTGTGGAGAAAAGACAAGCTTTTCCTGTGTTTGATAAGCTTTGTTCATGCATGAGTTCTAGTGCTGGTGGCCATGAGTTCAATGTTAATGAATCAACAATATATATTAAATCAGGTATCCTTAAATGGAATTGGAGAAAATAAGGTAACGTATTGATCAGTTAATGAAAATGTTGTGACCAGTGGCTCGCAGGAACCTAACCCTAGGTTTCCTCTAGGAGCAGTGGTTCAATATTTGCTAATTCAGTGTTTGACTGAATAATAAGAATTGACTGCACATAAATGGAATCCAAGTACTCAGAGGGGCAGCCTCCTTTAGGACAAGCTTTTGACTGCAGGGAGTATCCCTGGGAGGGCAGGAGAAGCAGGAGTAGTTCTGGCCATGCAGGGTGTGCCTCAGCTGGGCACAGATTTTTCTGTCAGACTGAAAAAAGCAACAACCAAAAAGATGCAACCACATTTGGTCCCTTAGAAGCATAAGTTGTCATAGAAGATCCATCTGGAAACGGAGAGTAAATGTTCCCCCTTCCCCACAAATTGTTAATTCAGGAGTATTTTCCCTCATCTTTGAACCTACATAAGAGTTTGTAGAAAACGTTTGATACTCAAAACCAATAAATTGAAAGCTTTCCCACAACCAGACAATAGACCCCATTACGCAGGGTATAACATTTGTTATACTTAGCAATTCTCTTGTTTGCTTGGAGCACCAGCCTTTTCAGAAAGGGATCATTTTGTCCCTTCTGATTGAAAAGATCACAAAATGCTTCAATTTGGTGAGAAGTTTTGCCAACATATCTATTTCCCCCCAAACTCTTACTTTATGAAATGTTTGCAAATTGTTTCACACATACCGTATATGAGAATGTGAAAGTGATTCAGAAAAGGGAAAGCTTCACTTAAAGCGACTGGAAAATGCAAGTAGAAGGGAACAAAGGGAACATGGGTAACCGTGGCCCATATAATTTAATAAAATGCCTCTAGCCTCTTATTTTGGCAGTTTCCAAGGTACCACGATTTTAAAAAACAATGTCCCAACAAACGTCCACCTGAAAACAGTGTTGCATATTTCAGTGCTTTCACTCAATACATATTGACTGAGTGTCTTCTGTGTGTGTCAGACACTGGAGTAACTTTGCTTATCTACACTGCTGAATAAAATAGGTATGGATCCTGGTTTTATGGGGCTTATTATCTCATGGGAGTAGGCAGTCTGGTGGGGAAGTTTACTGTCTTGCTTTGGCATCTCCTTAGGATAAATTCCTAGAAGCTGGAAATTTAGAGTCAATGACCATGCTGGCTTAAGTTTTAATTCAGTTCACCAGACTGCCCTCTTAAATAGTTATACCAAATCACGTTCCTCCGATACCCACACCAGTATTGGTGTGGTTATTCTTTTTAAGTCTGTGCCAATCTGATGGATTAAATGAGATATCACAATTGCTTGAATTGGCATTTCTGGGATTTCTTTGCTTTTTTTTTAACTGAGGTTGAGCATCTTTTCATGGGTATATTGCCATTTGTGTTTCTCCTTTTGTGAATCTGCCCCATTTCTCATTAGTGTGATAATTTTCTCATTGAGTTGTAAGAGTTATAGATTTAAAATATTAACACTTTTTCATATGTATGACAAATACTTCCTTGTTTTTTTTTGTCTTTGAACTTGATTTATGACCTCTGGTCTTACATACAAAGTTTAAATTGTTTTGTAGTCAAATATGTCATTATTTTCCTTATGATTTATTTACTTAACAAAAATAGCTCTAAGTGCCAGGGCACTGTTACATGTGTTTTACGGATATTCATTCATTTAATCTTTATCACCACCCTACGAAGTGGGTCTTGCTGTATCCTCCATCTTTCCCCCTTTTTTTTTAAGATGAGGAAACTAGGGGTTTCCCTGGTGGCGCGGTGGCTGAGAATCCGCCTGCCAATGCAGGGGACACGGGTTCGAGTCCTGGTCCGGGAAGATCCCACATGCCGTGGAGCAACTAAGCCCGTGTGCCACAACTACTGAGCCTGCGCTCTAGAGCCCACGAGCCACAAGTACTTAAGCCCGTGCGCCTAGAACCCGTGCACAGCAACAAGAAAAGCCACCGCAATGAGAAGCCCGTGCACCACAACAAAGAGTAGCCCCCGCTGGCAGCAACTAGAGAAAGCCCGTGACCCAACGCAGCCAAAAACAAATAAATAAATAAATTTATTTAAAAAAAAAAAAAAGATGAGGAAACTAGGTAGAGAGAAGGAAGTTAAGTACCTTGATTAAGGTTACCCAGTTAGTATGTGGTGAAGTGAGAATACGGACGTAGTCCCAGGCCACTAAGCTATATCAGCTCTGGTCTTGGTATTAGGCTCTCTGTGTGTGTTTATTTGTGGTTGCTTCATAAATGCTCACTGAATCTTCCCCATCCTTGAGGGCAAGTGCCACCTCTTTTATTTCTCCCAGTTCCTTCCCAGTGCCCTCCACATAGTACTGGGCATGGTATAGCTAGATGCTTAATAAGTACTTTTTGACTGAATGAATTGACTAAATCTGGATTCTGGATCATCAGCTCACACTTCTGTTTATGCTCAAAGAGGAGTTGACAGGTTCTATATTTTCCATTTTGCTTCCAGCAGGTGACTTGATAGGCTCGGCTTTGGCTAGGGCACCTGAGCTAATGAATGTCCCTCCACGGGTTCAGCTGTACTTTCCCTTACTCCACAGCCCTCCTTCCCTCTTCATATAAGCCTCCTGGCTCTAATCCCTGCCGGAGTAATTCTAATAAGCCTTTTCCCAGGCACCACCCTTCAGAACCTGTCAGGTAAACACCAAGGACGCACAAGTGGAAAACACCAAGGACGCACAAGTGGAAAACCCCAAGGGGGGATGACCGGAAAGCCCAAAGGATGCTTGAACGAGCCTTTGAAACTCACCAAGAGATGGAGGGTCTTCCAGCTGTGGTCCTGGGTGTCTCTTCCTCCTGCAAAGGAGGGAAGGAAGTGAGGAACTATTTTACTACGATGAACAGCATTCTCACATGTTATCTCAAAGAGACTTAGTCAACCCACAATTAAGGAGTTATCTTTGAACATAATCTCTTGTCTTCTCATATTCAGTCATTGGATAGATTCTCATGGTTCTTCCTGTGAAGCCTCTCATGCATTCAGTTTTTCCAGTCTCACTGACTACTTTCTAATTCAGTGGGTCCCAAAACGTGGTCCCTGAACCAGCAGCAGCATCACCTAGGAGCTTCTTAGAGATGCAAATTCTCAGGCCTCAGCTCAGACCTACTGAATCAGACACTCTGGGGGTGGGGGCCAGCAAGCTGAGTTTACATAAGCCCTACAGGTAATTCTGATGCACATTCAGGTTTGAGAACCACTGCTCTAATGGAACCTCCCTTTTATTATTCAAACATTATAAAGGTGTTGAGTGCTTATTGTAGAAAATTTGGAAAATATAGACAAGTATGAAAGAAGCAGGCAAAAAAATTACCCCATAACTCTACCCCGCAGAGGGAAACACTATTTTACTATTTTAACATTTTTTCGTATTAAAAAATGTTAAAAAAGATAATCTTTGTTTTTGTATGGATTACTGCAGTGCTTTCTGATTGGTTCTGTCTACTTTTGGTCTTCCATTTCCTTCTTTCTGCTCCCAAAACTCATCTTGGATCCAGGATCCCATTCTTCTTTTTTAAAATTGAGATATATTTGACATATAACACTGTGTGAGTTTAAGGTGTACAGCATACTGATTTGATACATTTATACTGAAATATTCTCGCCACTATAGCATTAGCTAATACCTCTATTGTGTCACATAATTATCATTTCTTCTAGTATTGGGAATAATTAAGATCTAGTCACTTAGCAAGTTTAATGCTTATAATACAGTTTTGTTGTATGTAATCACTGTACTGTGTATTAGGGCTCTAGGACTTATTTATCTACTAGAGGCAAGCTATTCTTTTTTTTAAAGCATATTTCTGATAGAGCAACTTCTGGATCCAAAAATACTCAATGAGTTCCTCTTCCCCTCTGATTGTACATAAACTGCTTACCTTAGCATTCAGGGAGTTTTGTGATAGGATGTTTCCTCACTTATCCACTAATATGCATGCTCCATAAGGAACAAAAACTTTGTATCCCTGGAACCTAATAACGTCATGTACTTGGTGGGTACTCAATATATTTGTTCAAGGAATGAATGCATCTTCTTTTTTTTTTTTAATTTATTTTTGGCTGCCTTGGGTCTTCGTTGCTGCGCGCACGGGCTTTCTCTAGTTGTGGCAAGCCGGGGCTACTACTCTTCGTTGCAGTGCATGGGCTTCTCATTGTGGTGGCTTCTCTCTATGGAGCATGTGCTCTAGGCGCACAGGCTTCAGTAGTTGTGCTGCACGGGCTCAAAAGTTGTGGCTCGTGGGCCCTAGAGTGCAGGCTCAGTAGTTGTGGCACATGGGCTTAGTTGCTCCACGGCATGTGGGGATCCTCCCGGACCAGGGCTCGAACCCGTGTCCCCTGCACTGGCAGAGCAGATTCTTAACCACTGCGCCACCAGGGAAGTCCTGAATGCATCTTCTAATACAGTCAAGTCATAGTTGATAAATCGGTATGCGCCATGCATGTCTCCTGCCTGGAAAAGCAGCTTCTGCTGTGGCGCTTTCTCAAAGTGCATATGCCTGGGACCTGTCCTAGGAGATTCTGATCTATTAGGTGTGGCTTCCCAGTTATCCCCAATTGAGAAGCTCAGGTCTAGAATGTCCCTTCGCCGTTTCTATGGACCTATGTTTATTATTCTCCTTCCAAAGTCACCTCCCTTCCCCTCCCCAGTCCTGTTGTACCAGATGGTTCTACTGTGCCTCCTGCTGTTAGGAGGGGAGAAGGGAAGAGTTACCTGAATTAGGCCAAGCCGATCAGTTTATTTCCCTGGGAATCTGAACTATGTAGCGGAAGGCTGAGGCAGTCTGAAGGTGGTGGGTGCTGGCAATCAGAGGGTCCTTTGCACTTGCTGCTGGCAGCCATATGTGGTGATACATGAGTAGAGGAAGCCAGCCTTCGGGTAGGAGAGCGGACAGACATACAGAGGGAGGCAGGAAAGACAACTTGGTCCCAGAGGGCAAGAGGTAAATGGAGAGGAAAACCATCTAATGATGCCCCAGTTCCACGCAGTCCAGCTGTGCTTCCTGTCCCAGGCTTGACCCAGGTTCCCACTTGAGTATCCTTTTCCCTGGAGTCAATTTGAAGGTTCCTGTTCAGAAGCCCGTCTTTCCAGGCCTGCCTCAGATTCCTCCTCGTGTTTGAAAGTCCCTCAGGTCTTCTCACCTGCAGCCCTCTCTCACTGCCATCAGTTCAGTTGTTATGATGGCCTCGACAGGGATCGTGGGGCTTTACACTGAACTGTTCATAAATAATCACGTTGGCTAAATAACCAGTGATGAGGGAGGGGCTTTGATGTTCCAGGGCAGAGAAGCATGTTGGAGAAGAAAGCACAAAACACCACAGCGAGGGCCAGTCCTCTCCACAGAGGAGGAACCTGGGGTCCCATGCTGATTGCGGACTGACTGGGCTAGAATCTGGGTTCTCCCGGTCCCAGATACAAGTACTCTCAGCCCAGGCCCAGATAGGGCCATGGAACGGTCCCATCAAGTCCCCAGTCAGGAAACAGGCGTTGCCCAAAGTGAGTTCTAGAGCACACCTGCGATTCTGCTGTCAAACGTGTTTGTAAAACAATGATTTCAACGGTTCCACTTGTTTCTTTGAGGCTTCTCCGGCTCTAAGGCACAAGGGTACTTCCTGAAAGTTCAAGAGGGGAATTGAGAACGAGGCTGTTCCTAAGCGAATTTGGCTTTTCCCCCTTTGTCAGGGAGCAGGTCCCAGAGATAGGAGTCTATGGAATTATAAGGTGGAAGGGCCACTCTAAGCCTTCTTTTGGCTCTTAGCAAAGGTGTGTATTCCCCATTTCAGACAGACAGGCAACCACGTGTACCCCGCGCTCCACGTCAGGCAGGGCTGGTCCACCACTTCCTCTTCAGAATGAAGGTACCTTCTCACAACTCTTGCTGCATTGCTGATGGGAGACAGAAATTAAGACATATGTTTGAGAATGGAAGAAACCAAAAGCTGCAGAGGGAGAGAGAGGTGAGCTCATGAAAGGCAGCTTACCTCACCTTACTCCACCCTCTGCTTAGGGGCTGCTCCTGGCCCAAAGCTTGCTGCGTCTTTACGTTTCTGTTCACAT
This sequence comes from Lipotes vexillifer, assembly GCF_000442215.2. Taxonomy (NCBI): domain Eukaryota; kingdom Metazoa; phylum Chordata; class Mammalia; order Artiodactyla; family Lipotidae; genus Lipotes; species Lipotes vexillifer. Next base: position 1,950,700 of record NW_006799727.1, read on the forward strand.
AGGATGGCTGCTTTAGACACAGTCCTTGTACAGTAACCACGCGCTTACATCGCGTCGTTTTGAGCTCTGAGGAAGGAGGAAAGGACAAGGGGTGAAAATGACTGCCACCTCTACTTAACATAGAGATTTCCACCTACGGTGTGAGTGTGGTCGGGTGGGGAGGCTTGAGACCTGGCAGTTGAAGGGGAGGACGGAAGAGGACTATTTCTTCCTCCCCAAGCCAGCAAAGGTCTCTGGCCTTGGTTCCTTTGATGAGAGATTCACCAGCCTCAACTGATAGGCAGATGGAGGTATCTGCGTTAGACTGAGCTCCTGTCCTGGCTTTGTTACCACCTCTGACCTTTAGAAACTTCGACTCAGGACTTCAGATATATCTCGTTTGTCCCTCTTGCTTCACGCTTTTTGCTTAGTGACTTGGGGTAGGTCAAGTGTTCAGTAATTTAAGTGGGGGGGGGGGGGGGGGATAACCTCAGGCTGCCCCTGGGACTTCACCTCTGAATCATCTCCCAGGTGGGTGGCATTTGCCTTGGCACTGGTAAGTAATAAGGCCTGTGGTGAGTGCCCTGCTGAAAACTTACCACCCACCATCTTGGAGCTTTGTGAAGTGGAACGACTCTCAGATTGATTGGGATTTCCTTATTTTTGGAAATTAAAAAAAACTCAGAAACCCAGTGGGATTTTTCTCCCCCTTTGGCTAGGTTACAAGGTACTGCAACCTGGAGGGGTTTCTGACGGAGATCACTCCGGGCCTTCTTACTGGTTTTCCTGCGGTTTTCAGAGAGCTCAAAAGGGCCTGTCCTCTGGCTCAGGTGGTGGCCGGCAGAATGACCTGGGATTCTCTTCTGTGCAGGAACCTGCTGATTTGGTTACCTGGGCGTGGTGTGCAATCATATTTTTATTTATGTCACCACCAGGGTGTCCTGTTGGACTCTCCTTTCATCCTCTCCAAAGGCTGCTGCTTGGTGTGGCTTCAGCAGCGGGTGGCCCATCTTTGGAGGCACCTAAAGACTTGTAGTGGTGGCCCTGCGAGTTGTCGGTGGGGTTCTTGAAAGCTCTAAATATGAAAGACATGAGGCTTGTTTTCGCTGGAGGCTTAGAGGTCGGGTCGGCTGGGGCGTTGAGCACAACCCACTGGAGGCCCCACGGGTTGGCCTTCAGGACGGGCCTCTTGCTCTGTAATCTGTAATGGCCACCCTCCCTCCCCCGGCAGACACGCGCCTGCGGACAGACGAGAGGAGCAGCCACCTGGGCGGGAGGCTGCGGTGCCTTTGTGCCTTTCCTCCCGGGGCACGAGGTGGCAGCTGGAGGAGGGCTGGGGATGGCCCCCGGGAGTCCCGCCAGGACGCCGTAGTTGGGGAGAAGTGGAATCTCTTGTACCCCTCGCAAGCCTCGCCCGCATCGTAATTCTTTTTATTTTTACTTTCGAGCCATGTAAGGCATGCGGATGGGTAGGAGCGTTCCGGGGACACGTTGCCAGAGGCGCGGTGCCCGCCGGCCCGCGTGGCCAGAGCCCGGGGAAGGGACAGGCCGCGCGCCGCCCGC
>NW_006799727.1:1952392-1952651 GCF_000442215.2 Lipotes vexillifer
CCGCCCCGGCGGGTCCGCGCCCCGCGCCCCAGGCCGCTGGCGGCCCGGCCCACGTTTTCCCTCTCTCCCGCTCCCTCCGCCCCCTCCGCTCCGTCCCTCCCCTCCGCTCCCCTCCCTCCCCGCGCTTCCCCTCCTCCTGCCTGGTCATGTGTCGCCTTTTTTTGTTTGCAGTGGAAACAATTTCTCGCCGCTCGGCGCGCCCCGGCCCGACGCGCCGCGGCGGAGGCGAGCGGGAGGCGGGACGGGGCGGGGGGGGCGG
>NW_006799727.1:1952686-1960866 GCF_000442215.2 Lipotes vexillifer
CCCATGCCGCGCCGCGACCCCCGCGCCCCTGCCGCCCGCCGCCCCGGGCTCGCCGCGCCGCGTCCGCGCGTCCTTAGCCGGGCCACCAAGCGATGCCCGCTGGGCGCCTGCGAAAGTTTGTCGGCTCCCGCTGAAGGGCAGCGGCTCCCCCGCTTCCCCGCGACCCGCTCCGGCCAGGTGAGTTTGCTCCCCGCTCCCGCCAGCGCCCGAATGGGATTTGGGTGACTCGGGGCGGGGGCAGTCGTTCGAGGCCGTCCAGGAGGCGACCTCGCCGCTCTCGGCTGACCGGGGACTCCGCAATTCCTGGGGGAGAGGGCCCGGGATTGGGGGGCCTGGCCGGGCGGGGAGACGGGAGCCCCTGAGCGGGGAAGTTGCCCAGTCCGAAGAGTTTCCTGCCCCGACGTACGGGCTGTTTCCCGGTGCCTCGATTTCCGAAAAGCCGCCCTAAAGGAGCAGAGTTAGTATTGTCCGCGAAGGACTGGATCCCTGCCGTTCCGGGCTGGGGCAGGGGGGGCCGATCAAGGGGAGACCCCAAGACAACAGACAGCCTCCTAACAAAGATTTCCCCCCCCCCCTCCCCAAACTGTGCAGTCTTGGCACCGGCAGAGAGTCTCCGGAGACTCTCGAGGCTTGACTCCTCCTCACCCCGGCCCTCTTTGAAACCCTCCTTGGGTCCTGGAGAAGTTGGGGAACGGCGGGCTTTTATTGATGTGTTTTTAAGGCTCGCCGCGGTGCGGCCAATAAAAGGTTTATGACATCTGACCGGCAGTGAAGGTATGCGAGCTCCCAATTGCCCTGTATACGGGCAGAAGAGCAGTTTCCCCGTTGCCTGGCAACGCCGCTGATTGACGCGGGACGCAGCCAATCTCCGCTCCCGCAGGTCCCCTTGAAATGTTTTTGACAAGTACAGTAGACTGGAGTGGAGCGCGTGCGTGCGTGCGCGCGCGCAGAGGAGGTGGGGGGTTGCCTTCCCCCCCCCCCCCACCCGCGCAACTGCCCTGCTCGGCTTGGAGAGGATTTCTCAACTTTTTAAAGTTCACATTGAGCATATGTTCAGAGCTGGGCCAGTAATGTCTTTGTCAGTTATTTGGAGCCCTCTGGTAGTGGGCAAGAAACTAGCTTTCCTGCTGCGTTTTCTCCGTTAAAAAGGAAAAAAAGATAAGAAAACACAGCAAGTCATAAAAAAACAAGAAGAGGGTGTGCGTGTGGGGAATGTAACCAATAGCAAACCGAAAAATTGTTAGGGAGGTCACTAGTGAATAACTATTTGCGGATCCGGTGGAGCAACCTTATTGGCAGCAGATTAAAAATGTTTGCTTAACTGCAGACTCACATGATCTGGATTCTTTTTTTTCCCCCCCTCTAAAATAGGAGGAAAAAAAGATTTGGTGAATTATGTAGTTAGAGTATAATAGTGGAAAACTCCTCAGCTGTGGTTTCTGGGAACTGTTTTTTAAAATGGAACTGTAGTGATCAGCAGCTCTTGATACCGTTGCTATAAAATGCGGGATTTATAGGGATGCAGTTAACAGTTGGAGAAAATGGGGGGCACAGAAACACAAAGCAGACAAATGATCCAAGGGTGCTGGGCCCCGGTAACCCTCTTTTCTTGACAGTGCTGTTTTTCTAATAAAACCGTATTGCTGGCAATGTTTGTTTAAAACAAAAGAAAACGTGGAGAATAGCGTGTTGGTTCCTTTGGGAAGCTGCTGACAAATAAGCAAATTAAAAAGAAAGAGCAGCATGTTGTCATAGCAACAGTGCAATTAAATTACTTTACTGTCAGCCATGATATAATTTTCCTGTTTGGAAGCTCAGGAGACATAAAACTTTCCTCTGGAGCTGAAGTTGACTTCAGTGGCTGGGTCGTTGTTCTCTTTTGTACTCGACCATGTGGATATTCCTGGATATCAGAAAATTAGGTTTTTTGATGGGGGTACGTTGAAACTTTGAGAGAGACAAGCCTAATTTTGATTTGTTCGTAAAGAAGGTAAAAGAATCAGGCTGGTCTCTGTCTTACCCCCAAATTTAAGATACTAGATTATTCTTTAAAATGTGTTCTGTACTACTCAGGTTAGCCTCCTTTTTTGATGAAAAAATATTCCCTGTGGATGAACCCGAGGTAGGTATCTGAACTGCCCTGCTTCCATGGGACTTTGGTCTCTGTGGATGTTTTCTCTCCCTACCGTTGGACATCTACCAGCGGCTCCAGAGAGCTCCCCTTCAGGCCTTCGGTCTGTAGGTTCTGTTTGTCCACTTCTGGGGAGGGGGGCTGCTACCATTCTCAGGCACCTTTGACTAGCTGTTTAGTGCCCCACATTATGCTTTCTAGAATCTCATTCTAGAGCTTCCCTAGCTGAAGTGGCAGTTATTTTAGGCATGTTATCAGTGGGCATTTTGAGCCTTAGAATGATCATGTCTTTGCTCTTGATGTGTTCATTCTTTTTTCTAGATAGACTGCTTGATCTTACTCAGGGGTGGGGTGGAGGATAAAACAGACACCAAGCGCATTGTCTGAGCACTGTAGACGGAGAGTGGGAGACCTCTTTCATTATCTTACTGTTCTTTCCATCTCAGGTTGAGTGCTTCAGGGTTGAATGTGCCTTGTATCTGTCCGGGTCATTCTTTTTGTGGACTTGTCACCTCCCCCATTGTCTTTCCTCATCAGATATTTTACTCCCTGTTCTAGGTCATTGATAACAATGGGGGAGGGGTAGAGTAGAATTCTGTAGCAGTTTTTGTTGGATTTGCCTTCTTGTCTTGAAGCTCGTGGTTGCTCTCCTGAATTTTTTCACCGATTTTAACTTCAGTTAATGGCTTATCTTCACATTCCCATGTATTTGTGTGGTGTCTGACGTTACTCACTTTTTTGTTCAGATTGTAGTGTCCCAAAGAAATTAAACGTACTTCCTCCTCCAGTTTGAATCCACAGAATTCCTTGGCATCGCTCTTTAGACTTGCCAAATGTTGTTAAAGTTTCAGTTTTAGGTTATGACTTGTGGAGAAAGAAGGAAAAAAAAAATCAAATAAAACACTACCAAATTGATGCTCATCGTAGACATAGTTTTTTTTTTTTTTTTTTTTTTTGGTACGCGGGCCTCTCACCGTTGTGGCCTCTCCCGTTGCGGAGCACAGGGCTCCGGACGCGCAGGCTCAGTGGCCATGGCTCACGGGCCCAGCCGCTCCGCGGCACGTGGGATCTTCCCGGACCGGCGTGTCCCCTGCATCGGCAGGCGGACTGTCAATCACTGCGCCACCAGGGAAGCCCATAGCCATAGTTTTGATTCCTAGGCAGTTGCAGCGGTCTTTGTATGGAAAGAGCTGAACTTAATCTGAACCAACTGGCCTTAAACTTATGGGTATGTCCCTTTTTTTTTTTTTTTTGAGAAAGATAAACAGTGAGACCTGTCACCCAAAGTGACATGGGCTGTGGTTGCACTTATTTTGTGGTGTTTATTGTGCAGCTTGAAAGAATTTATACATATTCATGTATAATAGGTAAACTGAGGCAGCAGGCAATAACCGATTTTTCCAGGGTCACAGTGAGGGTCTTCATAGATCAGGAAGAAGGTATTGTGGGATTTCCCATTCTTTTTTTTTTTTTTAATTGAAGTATAGTTGATTTACAACGTTGTGTTAGTTTCTGGTGTACAGCAAAGTGATTTTATACGTGTATATATATTCTTTTCTGTATTCTTTTCCATTGCGGTTTATCATAGGATGTTGAATATAGTTCCCTGTGCTATACAGTAGGCGTATCCATTCTGTGTATCATAGTTTGCATCTGCTAATCCCAAACTCCCAATCCACCCCTCCCCCTCCCATTCTTTTCTTGGCATGTGCACATTAAAGGTGCTGTGAACATTTCCTGTCTTGTACCTAAGGGGTAACAGGTCATTGTGCTATGTGCGTGGTAGACCGAATTTACTAGTGTTAATGGGGCATCTCTGTGTGGCGGAAGGTGCGTCAATGTCACTCAGTGTGGGAGCTGTGAGGGCATGTTCCTAAGTGGTAGGGGGTCCACAGAGGTGGCAGGGGTGGGAGGGGGGCATAATCATTAGGGAGGGCATGGCTGCCTCTCTGTTTTGGGTTTCACCGCCTCGTCTTCTCTCTGTCATGTGTTTCCCAGGAGCCTTCACGTAAATGGGTCCAGTCATGCCTCCCAGTAAGAAGCCAGAAAGCTCAGGAATTAGTGTCTCCAGTGGGCTGAGTCAGTGTTACCGGGGCAGCGGTTTGTCCAAGGCCCTTCAGGAAGACGATGACCTCGACTTCTCTCTGCCTGACATTCGATTAGAAGAGGGGGCCATGGAGGATGAAGAGCTGACCAACCTGAACTGGCTGCACGAGAACAAGAACCTGCTGAAGAGCTTTGGGGACTCGGTCCTGCGGAGTGTCAGCCCCGTCCAGGACCTGGACGATGACACGCCCCCATCCCCTGCCCACTCCGACATGCCCTACGATGCCCGGCAGAACCCCAACTGCAAGCCCCCCTACTCCTTCAGCTGCCTCATATTTATGGCCATCGAGGACTCTCCAACCAAGCGCCTGCCGGTAAAGGATATCTACAACTGGATCTTGGAACATTTTCCGTATTTTGCAAACGCACCTACTGGGTGGAAAAACTCAGTGAGACATAATTTGTCCTTGAATAAGTGTTTTAAGAAAGTGGACAAAGAGAGGAGTCAGGTAAGCCTCTGGGTCTGGAACTCAAGTTTTCCTTTTTGAAATTAAACATGTTTCTCCATTAATAAAAAAATGTCCAGGAACGTAAATTCACCACAGGGAAGTAGCAGTTATAAAGGCGGGTAATTCTGTCTCATTTCATTCATTTAGATAATTGTCAGGAACTTCCTTTTCCTGTGTTTGGTGTTTCTAAAGCCAGATTGAGGGTTTCCCACTGGGGAACATGGTTACAAAACAGTGGTTTACAGACTTGATTGGTTCTGAGTATCACTGTCCTTCAGAGTCGGTGGATGGGTCCCCCTTTGGTTTTGGAGACCAAACAAAGGTCTGTATTCTGATGGCAGCCATGAACCATGAGGTGTGTGTGTATACATACATACATATATATATGTGGGTATATCTGTGGGTGTGTATATTTGAGGAAAGTTGCCACTGAGGGCTGGAAAGAAATGGCATCTATTTTCGTTCTGAATATTAACTTGGAGAAAGGCAGCTGGTCCAGGATTCTGGAATAAATGGACAGTGGTGGACATTGCGGGGGGTGATTTGAGCATCCTTATATACTCCAAGACCAAAGACACGAATTGCCCAGATGACTCTCTTGAAATCGGGTGTCTACAAAGTGTTTGGCAGCTTTGAAACTCCCTCTGAGTATGGAAGGTGGGCTGAGGGTAAGACTGACTTTCAGAAGGTGGAATTTTGACTTTAAAGCCTTTAAAGCTCCAGCTTCGTGGTTTGCTAAAGGAAGACAGTTTTAATAATTTGCTTTATTTTTCTTGTAAGGAACACAATAGGTACGGTAGAAATAGGATTGACTGTTAGAGCTGGAAATCAAAATTGTGACCTAGCTTGGGGTTCTGAAAAGTAATGTAGCCACAGTTAAAATAACTTGCCAGAAAACGTACTCTCCACAAAGTTTTCGTGTTGCCCTATTCTCACGGTTTTGGTTTCCGTGTTAGTGGTGCTGTGGTGTGGAGCTGGCAGTCTGCTTTCCATCCTTTTTAAAGTTCAGGTTCGTTCTCAGGACCCCTCTGGAATGGGCTCAGCAGCTGTGCAGGGCTGGGGCCTTTCATTTCTTTCTTTCCAGGAACAGGTATGTGCTTCCAGTTGAATCTTGAGCCCGCGAAGATTCTACTTGTCCTTGCCCTGGAAGACTACAACTGTGGCAGTGGTGAAGCCCTTTTTTTCCTTGCTGCCACTGGACACGTTTGTCTGCAGATGCTGTTCACCCAGAGTTTATGTTAAGATGGAGCGTGGGGGCTTCCCTGGTGGCGCAGTGGCTGAGAGTCCGCCTGCCGATGCAGGGGATGCGGGTTCGTGCCCCGGTCTGGGAAGATCCCACATGCCGCGGAGTGGCTGGGCCTGTGAGCCATGGCTGCTGGGCCTGCGCGTCCGGAGCCTGTGCTCCGCGGTGGGAGAGGCCGCAGCGGTGAAAGGCCTGCGTACCGCAAAAAAAAAAAAAAAAAAAAAAAAAAAGATGGAGTGTGGGCATGCAGGGTTTGAGGGGGGTGTTGCCCAGGAAGAGGAAAGATGTGGAGACTGCGGAGCTTTGCCGCTGATCGTGGGTGCAGGTGGTGCCCGGATCCAGCGTGCAAGTGTGAACACTCCTGAGTGCTCTGGGCCCTGCCTTCCCAGTTACGTACTTATTTTTATGTAACTGTAACAATCGCGGGGCACTGCTGTTGTCCCCAGGTGTCCATCACTTGCTTTCCTCCCTTCCGCATCTGAGCATGGGCATCCTAAGACCAACCTCTGGGCTTGGCTCTGCTGAGTGTTTTAAGATCATTCCTTGAACTTAGAGAAGATTCGCCGCTCCCCTGTAAAGAACCAAGTCTGTGGTCTTAAAAACTTCCATATGGGTGGGTCCTCAAGAAAGGGAAAATCTTGGGAAGCAATTCCAGGGTTAGAAGGTAGAGAAGAAAGGGCTGTCAGGTCCGTCAGAGCAGTACGTCCCTGATGAAGCAATGATCAGGGCTTTAAGTTGGTGTGAAATGATCCTGCAAGTTACCACATGCCTGGGTCGGCGTGTTTGTCATCACGCCGGGGCACATAATAGTAATTTAGCAAATGCACACTCTGAAATATTAAACAAGACCAGCTCCAAAATATGCAGAGAGACCTGGGAGTATTATTCATCAGCCTGGGGAGTGACAGGCGGGCGCTGGATGGCACCCTGGCAGGAGCGCCATCACCCCCTTGCACCCCTTGCCCCGCTCTGGGAGTCATGTTTTCCTGGGGTGATGGTTGTCATTCTGCAGATAGCGCCTGTAGAAAGGGAATGGTTTTAAGGGCTTGAGTTTGTTTATCTTGTGAAATGTTGAGTTCTGGCTTCCTGGGCGTACAGACCTGTATTAACATGCTTCTGATCAGATGCCAGTCACTTTTGTGGCTGGGCGTTTGTTCCCAGGGTTTGTGATGCTGTGAGAACAAAGCAAGGTGTGTGAACTCCCCATTTTACTCCTCTTTCCTCGGATAACCCTGGGGCCAGCTGCTGGCTGCCCTGAGAGGGACAGACTCCCGGGTACCCTCAGGCACTGGTCTCGACCCCTTCATTTGTGGTTTTCTCCAGTGGCCAGCTGAGTAAGGCAAAGGCATTTCCCTCACACTCTGCCCAGGGGAAGCTCCTCGGGCTCTCAGGTAAGCTCATGATTTCCCAGAGGATTTTACTTGGCTGTAGCTCCCGTGCTGAGGTTCTGCTGCAACACAGTGTCTAAATGTGCCCAAATGTTGGTGAGAAAGATGCCAGGGGAAGGGGAGGATGGAAGCCTTGCGAGCTGTGTTTGCAGAGTTAGCCATTCCGCTTTTTGTTTTCTTTTTAAAAGTGTGGGACACGGTTTTAAACTTGGCATAAGCATGAGAATGCAGAATGTGGTGTGATCCTTGTCCCTGGGGGCTTGGGACAGCCCCCTGCTGCACAGCTGCTTGGCTGGGGTGCTGGAGAGGGAGCAACCTGGGTGGCACCAGAATCACCTGCGGCACTTACACACAACCGCCACTTCTTGGCCCCTTCCTGAAGACTCTGATTCAGTGGGTTTGAGGTGGGCTGGGGAAAACTGAAATTCTGATATGCTTCATAGGTATTTCTGATTTACAGCCAGATTTGGGAATCCTTGAACTAGATCCCCTTTTGGGTTCTTTCCAGTGCTGAGATTTCATCAAGGACATATTCTCATGAATGGGTAAGTTAGGTGAGAATAGAGTTTTGTTTTTTTTTTTCTTCCTATTTTATCTCTAACAGGACTTTGAAAGATAGAGGTTTTTTGTTTTGTTTTTTTTTGTTTTTGTTTTTATTCCAATCATGGAAAATTTCAAGCATAGATGGTAGAGAGAATCAGTCACTGTATGGTAGTGACTGCATACAGTAGTACAGTGACTCTGTATAACCACCATCACCACCCACACCAGATTTATTAGTTAACAAGGGCTTGCCTCTCTTACTTCGTTCATTTTTTTTTTTTTTTTTTTTTTTTTTTTTTTTTTTTTAATTTTTTTTAGAA
>NW_006799727.1:1961428-1973379 GCF_000442215.2 Lipotes vexillifer
TTTTTTTTTTTTTTTTTTTTTTTTTTTTGCTGTTGCTTAAGTATTTTGAAGCAAATCCTAGCCCTCACGTCATTTTATCCCAACATATTTTAGTGTGCGTAAGAACGGTTTCCATAACCACAATGCCAGTGTTACCTCTGATAAAGTGAACAGTTCTTTGGTATCACCTAAAGCCAGATGTGTGTTCAGATATCCTGGATGGTTTACCAAATGTTTGTTTGAATAAGGATCCAAACATTGTTTACACATTGCATTTGGCTTTGTTTCTTCAGGCTGTTTCCATCCACGGCAGACCCCTGCCCCTTCCTTGTCAAATAGACCCCTCCACGTAATATGTCTGCTTCGCTGGGGTTTCATTAAGCTTGTTCCTCTGTCCCCTTGTACATATATTCTGTGAAATGGAAGTAAGTGCTAAAAGGCTAGATCACATTCCGGCTTGTTTTCCCTCAGGAATACTTTATAGACGAGTCTCGTGCCTCCTCACATCAGGAAGGCTGGTTAACCCACTCCTGGGGATGCTGCGCTTGTGTTGTGGGTTCATGTAGAGTCAGGCGGCTTCCTCCTCTGCAAAGTCCCCGTAAGCCTTTCATCTTATGGTTTCATCTATGGATGCCCTTTGCCCACATCAATCAAGATTGAGGTCCAAAGTCTGGGATTAAGTTTTGTTATTTCCTAAATACAGTTCTTAGTCGGAACCATAAGATTAGCATGTACTAACCTCTCTGAGTATTTGTAAATGAGAAGTAAAGTGTGCTTTTTATTTTTTTATAAACTGGATTATAATGGCTCAGGGGTGTGTGTTGCTATTTCTCTGCTTTTTCTTTACTTCCCCTCTCGACACTTTAACAAAACACATTGTTGTCATAACAGGGTTTATAAAGGAAACAGCGTACAGAAATATGTTTATTATATCCAGGGCTGAGTGCTTTAAGTACAGTTTTAGCTTGTAAATATAAGCAGCTTGTCTTGGTTGAAAGAGGCCTGGATTGGAAGCCAAGATACCTGGTTCTAGTTTTGATGCTGGAGATACATGGCTGTCTTGGACCTCATTTTTCTCAGCTGTAGAAGCAAGAGTTTATTGTTACTTGAAGCTTCTTAATTTGGGCTCTGTGAATGTGAGAGGCTTTGCAAACAGCCTGAAATTATTGATAACATGTCACGTGACTATGCATTTTCCTAGAGGATCTCGAGATTTTGTTTGATCAGTTTTTAGGTTCTTGATGGGACCTCTGACCCTGGAAAGGTGCAGAACCACTGGTGTTTTATAATAACACTAGTGGACTTAATATGGAACACTTTCTTTGTGCTTTCCCAATATATCATTTCTTTCTCACTACAACCCTATGAGGTAGGCCCTGGTTTCATTCTTAAAATAGATGATGAGTTAAGCTCAGAGTGGTTAAGCAACTTGCTGGAAGTCACGCAGCTAGTAAGTAGCACAATAGGAATTCACCTGAATTCCCTGCAAATCTAAAGGGCATGTGCTGAAATTAACTCTGGTGCCTGAGCACACTTTCTCAGTGTAGACGCTGCCGTAGATGATCTCTATGTACTGCCTCAAAGGAGCCTATGATCATGAGTTATAGGGGAATTAAAATAACCCAGATAAACTCAGAATTTACTCTGCGGGCACAGGATAGAGAAAGGTAAATATAGAGAATATTTTTGTGCTGTCAGGATGGGGCCAAGCTCCGTCCTTGTCAAGCAGCTGGAAGGGTGTCGGCGTTTGCATGAAGCCTATCATGGCCCTCCAGCTCCCTGTTTCCAGGCTCTTCCCAGGCCCCCTGCCTCCCAGGTCCCCTCCACTGAGGTCTGGCCCAAGTTCAAAGCCCCTTCTCCCTGCATAGACACTGTTTGTACAAGTTCTCCCCCCTCTAATTCCCAGCCCCCTTGATGTTCGCTTTTCCATCCTGGTGGATGAGATTCTTTTTCAAAGGCAGTTTTGAAAATTTAGCACCTCTTATATGCAACACCCCCATATCACAGTTGCTCTCATTCCCTCCTCTTGGGGGTGCAACCACAGGATCAAGAGCGTTTCCCTTTCCTGTGAAATAGCCACCATACCTGTGATGGTCATTTTAGGAAGAAGAAAGCCCTTAGCTACTACTGTTGTTATTTTTTTGGGATGGGGATAAATGATGCTCTTTGAAAAACTGTGCAGTTCTGTCCTGATGAGTAAATTACTAAAAATCAGGGTAATGTTGGATGGTAGGACATGCAAAAATGAGATGAAGTGTATAAGATTCTTCCGTGGCCTCTGGGGCAAGTGACGGTCCTGTTTGTCCCTGCGCTGGCGCTGCCCTGGACAGCAGTAGGAACACGGCCTCTTTCTCACCAGTGCCCACTGCCTGGCAGGCTGCTTTCTACTGTCTATGCTATAGGCTGTGTAGCCTTGGAAGGCTGAGACATTACCAGCCTTTCAGGCCATCTCAGGGGGCCCTGAAATAAACATACCCCCATGTCACAGGCCCTGGAATAGGAAGCACTTCATACCAGCATCCTCAGTGAGGCCAAAAAATCTATGCCACGCTGCCCCACCGATCTTGCCCATTTGTTCCTTCCAGACACTGCTCTGTCTTGATTCTTCCAGGCATAGATGCTTTGGCTGGGGGGACATTTCTGTTGTCTTGCTCTCGCCAGCTGTTCATTGCTCATTCATTCATTCGGCAAACTTTTTAAAGCACCTGTTGTGCTCAGTACTTAACTATACAAAGTGCTAAAAGGGTGCAAGATTGAATGTACGTGGCCATGGCCTAGAAAGACTTCGTGGTCCAGTGAGCCCCACCTGCAGAAATTCCTTTTAGCTAACGGAATTCACCAACAGAAGCCCTTCTTTCAGCGCCCTCTCCCCCTTTTACTTATGTGTTTCAGGTTTCTCACATCTTTGCTTTTCTGGCCCTTCCATTTCAAGGATACCCTGCTTTTCTAGTCCCCACAGTGACTCCCCTGCTATTGACCTTGATGAGGGTCTATACACGTGTTCTGGAAAGCTTGGTTCTTTGGGATCACAGGGCCCCATTAATGTATCTGTCCAGTATCATTTTGCAAAGTAGGGCTTGGTAGTCCCTAGGTGGGTCTATGAGATGTTTCTTCACTGATGTACTGGCTGGATATGCAACCAGCAAGAAATTATTCTCATAACCTCCCCTGTTGAGCTGAAGAGGCTCTAGGATTTCCCTTTGAAATCACTTTAGCTGCAGGATAATTCTCTGTGCTAAATAATATAGGAAGTTGGCACACCGATCTCCTATTTGAAAGTCATGTGTTTTGCTTCTTTCACAAATAGTGATGGGTTGTTGGGATTAATCAGTATCCTCTCATGGAGCCCTTGGCCATCTTAATGGTCTTAAGCTTTAGCAATGTGATGGCAGATTGTAGATTTTTTAGAAAATTCTGTCTCCTTCCCAGTGGACATTTTTGCACTTGAAACGGATGGTGATATATTTAAAAGCTAATGTAATGTTCGTTTCGATGATACTGTGTTTATTAGGCCAGTCTTTTGTTTGCAGATTTGGGATTCGTGGACCCCTTAAAGTGTTTAATTCTTGTTCTCCACCCTTGTCGCTTTTAACTTTTTTGCTGCTTCTCTCAATGAATACATCCAACCAGACCTGTAAGAATTTATCTTGGCTACATTTGCTTCAACACTGGCTTAAAGTTTTCAGACAGTAGGAATTGCATCCCGCCGCTCCTGTGGAATGCCTCCCTGTTAGTAGGACATCAGTATCTCATTGCCTATAATTTCAGGGGCTTTGAGCACCTTCTGCTTATTAGTTACTTTATTCAATAGAATTATTTGGTGATATCAAAGGTTAAAATTAAAAACGAGATTTGGTTCTTGCCTTTTAGGAGTTTACATTCCAGTGAAATAGGAGACATTATAAAAATATAAATAAAGAAGAGTAAACCGTCCCAGGTATGAGAAGTGTGCCAGATCAGTAAGTGATTGGTGTCATTGAGGTCAGTCAAGGAGGCTTCCTCTCCCCAACGAGGGGCACTTGGAGCTGAAATAAAAGACAGTAATGGACAAGTTTTGAATATTCCTTAGGGGTGGGGTGGGGTGGGGGGCACTTGAATAAATTGTTAACAAAGCATGAATGAACATGAGACCTCCAAGAATAGAGTAGTTAGGATGAGGTTTGACTGACTCCAAGTAACAGTGAATTAAGCTAGAAGTGCATTGCTTTGTCACATAAAGTAAGTCTTGAGGTATTGGACAGAGATCAACATTCCGTTTATCTTTCTGCTCTACTGTTCTTAATACGCGGCTGGTTTCCATTCTCAAAGTCTTCTTATGGTCCAAGATGGCATCTGCTAGCTTGTTCTCATTTTAGGAAGCAGAAAGGGGTATGCAGGGAAGGACAAAAAGGGGTTCCATTGAGTTACCAATTTTAAGGAGCTTTTCCAGAAACAGCCCCCAACCCCGCACTCTGCTTTCATCTTATTGGCTAGCACCTGGCCACATGACCCCTCTTGGCAGCAAAGAAGGCTGGGGAATGTAGTCTTTTAGCTGAGCCCATTGCAATCGCAAGTAAAATGCTGGTTCTCTTACTAAGCAAGCCTGAGATTTTCTGTCACAGAAGTCTAGGCGGTGTAGGAGATGCATGTTGCTGGACCCAAGGGATGTGCTGGAACAGTATCAGAGAAAAGGAGAGAGAGAAATGGGCGGTCGGGGAGGTTATGTAAATGAGTATGAAGAATTGGTGGGGAGCTAGGATGCTAAAGGGGGAAATTTAAATTGTTCTTGTAACTTAAAGCAGAGATGATGACCCGTTTTCCAAATATTCCAGTTAATCAGCATTTTGCTTCCAGATATTCTGGTTAAATTGCATTTAATATCTTCAAAAGCAATGGCTTGATAGAGGTGAAGATGTAGTCTGTGGCAGGTGTGATAAGAAGAAAAGCAAGGGAAATATATGGTTGAAGAGAGGGAGGAACGTAAAGTAGTTCTTTTAATAATAACTTGATGGTTTGCTGTGCGAGGTTACTGACAGTTCCAAGAAGAGAATGAAGTCTTTGATTTACGTGTTTGTGCGTGTGTGTCTGTGTGTGTGTGCACGCGTGCTGTTTGAGTACCTTTGCTTGTGAACTCAGCAGGAGACCAGTAAATACTGGCAGAGGGACTGTGCTGCTTCTCAGGGGAACAGGCTCTCCAATTACCCTTCCTTCTCTTCCTTTTGTCCCCACAGGGTTTGTGCGGGGTCCCCTCTGGGCCCAGTGAGGTCAAGGTCAGTGTTGCCTTCCACTTACTGGAGCTCTGTGAAGGGGCTCATAGAAAGCGGTGACTGTCATCCTTGAGGGACAGGACCCGTAAATGATTTAACTGATGTCATTAGATAGGAAACAGTCAGCTAGCAGAACACTTGTACATACGTACTTTGTTTTTAGAAGAAAAGGCCAAGTCAGGTGAGCACTGACTCCAATCGTGGCTGTCGTGGAAGGAGGAAAAAAATCCAGTCTCCGGGCACCAGAGGACAGGCAGTGTGGCACAGAGCTGGGGTGCAGAGTCACACTAAGTACTCCCGGAATACTTCACGGGATGCTGAGTTCCTTCTAGAATCTTCCATAGATGCAGTCATGTAAAGTGAGAACCTGCATTCGCAGCCACAGTTCTGAGACCCTTCGGAAGCCTTACTTTGCAAAGTAAAAAATAGACTCTCCTCACTTACAAAAAGAAGCAGAAATACTTCTACCTCATCGTAGAAGGTATTTTCAGCAGTGGTTCATCTGTGCCACGCGTGTTTGTGGAGGGCCAGGCACTGTTCTGGGTGCTGGGGATACAGTGGTGACCTGTGATGGTCCCTCACATTTCTCCTGGACCATCCATGGGGTGGGGACAGGGAGGGTGACAGGGAGGCACGTGTTAAACAGTAGATCCATACATGGACACATAGGTACTGTAGCAGATGATGATACATGCAGTGAAGACAGTAAAACGGGATAATGTACCAGAGAGGGGTGGGGAGGAGAGAGGCAGGCTTCCTGGAGGAGCTGACTGGGCCACTCCTTGAATGGCAAGAGGGATGCAGCCAAGCAAAAACTTGGGACAGAGAGAACAGCACGTGCAAAGGCCCTGAGGTGGCAGTGGCTTGAAATGTACAAGCAACAGAAAGAAGGCCTGTAGGAAGTATGTCAGTGAGGGGAGAATGAGGTGTTTAAAAGGACTGGAGGGGGAACATCTGTTCGGGGCTTGTTCCTGTGGTACAGGTTAGAGATGATGGAAATGATGCTGGCTTAGACCAGGATTGGGATTTGCAGATGAAGGTGTATGTGCAAACGTGGGTTGGGAAGTGAGATGGAGGTTAGAGCAAAAAATACTATTTTGACCATGTTAAATTTGAGATGACGTTTGAACATCTAGGTGAGGCTGTCAAGTTGGAAGTTTGATATGTGAGTTTCAAGCTCACTAGAGAAGTCGGAGTAGAGGTATAAATCTGGGACGCATTAGCGTTTATTTGGTGGAAACTAAAGAGGATTTCTGGATTACCTCTCCATCAGAGAGGAGCTGAAATCAAACCTCTATTTTAGTTCTGTAGGAAATTATATTTCCATTAGTGTTTGACTAGAAAATTCATTTTGGGGTATATTCAGCATGGCGAATGAAAACAAAAGCAGTTTATATTTAGAGGAAGAAACTCCGAATTATTTCGAAAATAACTTATTTTGTAGTTATGGTAGTTACTGCCTGTAGTTTTGTAGGCAGAAGAGAACAATTTTTGCTCCTTGTAACGAGGGTATAACTTCTAAATGTGTTCAGGGCCAGTGGCATCTCTGATATGATGAGAAAAATGCACCCCACTAAACATCCCATTTAGTAGAGCCCCCTAACCCATGGCTTTGGCGAGTTCCCTGCCATCTGGTCTCTGGCTGGAGAGAGGAATTTTTCTTGTATATGTGTCTCCATAGCAACGAGTTTGCATTTGATATGGTAAGTAAGCAGTTGCCTTAGCAACAGAGTTGCTGATGTGGTGGCTCCCCTGCTTTCCGGGAATGGATAAGCTGACCAAACTAGTTTCGATGTATCGTGTCGGGCGCTGTATTTGTAGGGCTGCACACGCTGGCCCTGCTAGTGTAAAATCAGTCCTGCTTTAAAAGAGATCGCTGCCCCTCCCGCTTCCAGAAGGAAGGGCTTACCCAGGTAATAAATCAGACAAAAGTAGTTGCTGTCAGTTGAAATAGATTCTAAGAGGGATCTCCTGGTAGACTTTATTTAGTTTCATTTAAGGAGAATGTGCTCGTCAGGGTGCATTTGGTTGCAAGGAAAACAAAGTCCCTCAAGTTACCTTAAGAAGAGTAGTCCTCCCAAGGACATAATAGTCCCATGGACCAGTGGTGACAAGCGGTAAAGCACATCTGGGCTCCATGGCGATTGGAACTGCTCCCTCTGTGGCCACACGGATGCTCATCCCTGCCTTTCTCTGGGGATCCGTTTCAGTCTCCTAGTAGCCTTGCTTCCCCCGTGTGGCTCTTGATTTCCGCTTCCTCACACCACTGGCTTGATGAGGTGGCGTGTTGACGCCAACCCTTGCTATGTGAGAGCCCCAGTGCCCGTCGTCTCTGTGCAGTGTCCTTGTCATCGTTTCAGAGTCACAGACTTGTCCTCCCTGAATCAGATGTTCAGCCCTGGTCACAACCTGGGCAGGGTCCCCTGGATCAAGGCAGCTGCTGGGACCATCGCTTCGTCTGGGGTGGGGACTGGGCTTGGGCTTGAAACATGCCTGCGACAAAAACTTGTCTGGAAAGCCTTTGGTCTTTGGAAACATTTTAATAATGCAAAGAAAAATAATAAATAACTCTGAAGTATTTTGTGGTTTCCGCTTCCCTGTGTGTCCCCTCAGCGTCTCTCCAACAGATAATGGAGATTTTCACACCGAGAATTTGGGGACTGTCTTGAGCCTCCCTTCATTAATGGTCTCTGTGATGATTTCATCTTTCTTGCGTTTCATTTCCATAGATTTGGGGCTGGTGGTTCTCAAACTAGCAAAGTTTTTCTTTGGTGGCTACTTTTTCCTGCCAGCTGCCCTCAAATTGCCTGTAATCAGGGGGTTGATTGATTACCAAAAATGATGAACTCTAGCCCCCTGTTCCAGACAGGAGTAAATGTCATCTATCCAACACAAGTTGTCCTGATTTTCAAGAACAGGAGATTGGGTAATGGTTCTTGTTAATAATAATAACCATTGTCTACCAGCCCCTGTCATCACATTGAGATGTTCAAAATGGGGGAAAAATGTAATTACTTCATGCCAGGGACTGGAGATACAAAGAGATTATGAAACTCTGGTGGAGTAGACTGGGCAAAGGTAAAAAGAGACCAGGAAAGTATCATTTGCTAATTGCCAAGGGATTGATTGTCCAATGGCCAGAATTACATGGTTTGGGAATCCAAAGGAGAAGACGATCCCTGAGGGTTAGCAGAGCCATGGGAGAAATCCCAGAGAGGAGATGGAATTTCATTAGCTGGGTGGCCAGCACTGGGGCTGGTCACAGGGAGATAGGAGGTCACTGGAGTCATTAGGGTTAGGTTGGACACGGGGGTGGGAATGCATTTGGGGAAGACTGGATCTGAAACCGGGAACTGACATTTTCACAGGTCTTGTTGGGGGCTGTTTGTAATTGTGTGAGGCATTGGCATCCATGATCTTGTAGCTTTCCAACAACTGTAAAAGTAGATACTATGTTCTATTTATAAGTGGGGAAACTGAGGCTCAAAGAAATTCATTGGCTTGCCAGTGAAGTGACCCAGCCAGGTGTTGAACCAAGATCTGGGACTTTGACTTTTGCCTGAAGCAGAGGGCTCCTGTGGGATAGAGAGGGAAATAGATTTGGAAAGGGCAGTTGAGCTGGACTTTGGGGGTCTTGAGCGCCATGCCAAGGAGTCTAGACTTTGCTCCTAAAGCAGGGGAGAGCGCTTAGACATTTCTGAGCAAACCCAGGGCATATTACAAAGATGCAAAGCTGGAGGCAAGTGATTCTTGCTTATGTCTTCAGGGTTTTGGCAGCAGCCCTGTCCTCTGCTGCAGAACTTCCTGCTGCCCAGGGATTTATGGAGAAAAAGACCATGGCCAGCTCTGACTGATTTTCAATAGATTTAACTAACTTGGGCCAGATTTATAAACAAAAAACACTCTGCAACTTATTTTTCATTTTAAGTGTTTTGCTCTTATTTTTATTTAATGAATTCTGTTTTCACTGATCATTGCTTTTATTTGTTGGTACCACCACTTGCTATGAATGACCTGACCATTCTGGAATTCCTAGAGTTTATAGAGGAATGAAATGAGCGACCCACCCACTCGGCACTGCCCTGTGGATTTAATCATTTTTTGGTGTCCGGGTGGATCTTTCCCTCTTCTGGTTTCAGGCGGTAACATCTTTTCCCCTTTGGCATTGTAGGTAAACACAGTAATATTAACCCTTTAGTTCTATGGGAAACAGGGTCAAATTGATGATTTCTTTCATTCCTTTGTTCATTCAACTACCTTGAGCCCTTGGAATGTGGAGGGCATTGTGCTAGATGCTGTGGGGGACCCAGAGGTATAAGACGGCTCCTTGCGGACACTTTGGGGTCATCCCTGATGCTTCCCTCTTTTTCAACTCCATACCCAGTCAGTTACAAATGTCTCTTGGTTCTGCCTCCTTCAAGTCTCTCTGGCCATCCCTTCCTCTCTAACCCTACAACTGCTGATCTTCCTTGTTTGCTGGGTGGTGCAGGAGCTTCCTAATCCCTTCTCCACCTCCCCTTCACTTTACTGTGTCCCCTCAAGTCCGTCTAAACAGGGCTGCCAGAGGGCTTATTTAATTCACAGCCCTGTAGTGGCTCCTGTTACCTGGAGTGGTTGATCTCAGAGTGTGGCTCTGACCACCAACCTAGAATGATCTAGAGTGTTTATTAGAAATGCAGATTTCTGAGCCTTAGCCCAGACTTCCTGAGAATTTCTGGTGCTGCCGCCTGGGCATCTGCATTTAAGCACACTCCCCAAATGATTCTTTTTTACACTGAAATTTTCAGAAGCAGTGCTTAGAGGACCAAGATCAAACTCTTCAGCTGGGCTTATAAAGTCTGCCTTCCTTATACTTTGTATTCTGGAAGATGTTAATACTGTAGTATAATGGACTTCAGTGTACCATGTAACCGTCATGGGAGTCCACAAACCATATGTGTCATTAACATGTGACCTATCTTGTTTCATCCGACCTCCCCCTGACCCTTCTCACGCCACCCCCACCCCCCCCATTATTTAAAGCAAATCCCAGGCAGTGTATTGTTGTATCTACAGATATTGCAGAATGTATCTCTAATACATAAGAACTCTCAAACACACACAGACACCACCCCCGCACCACAAAACCATTATCACTCCTAAACCAAATTAACCATGATTCTTTACTATGTCTAAAATCCAGTCCGTTTTAGAATTTATCTGATTGCCTGTTTAAAAAAAAAAAATTAGCAGTGGTTTTTTCAAATTGGAATCCAAAGAAGGTCCACACGTGACATTTGGTTGACGTACAGGGTTTCCCCCCACTGTCTGAAAATAGAGCATTCCTATGAAACCTTTCGTAGGACACATCTTGCTAACGGATGCACAAAGTAAATCAGGGTAAAGCACAGACACAGACACAGTTCAGAGCTGTGGCGGTTTGATGCTGAGATGCTGAGTGTGGTTCCTGGGGAAGGAGCTTGGTGGGCACCCCCCCCCCCTTGCTGCTGGGGTATTTGCTGCAAAAAAATGAATGCTCTTTTCGCTTTTTGCCTTTTCTCGTAAAAGCAAAGAGCTTTGGATTTCTTTCTGTTAGTGAAACAAGTACTAAAATAGGTCTTTTGTAAAAGGGAAGTGGCATAAAGCAAACTTTCGAAAAGCAGGGGATACCTGTATCTCTTCACATCTCTTCAATCTCTTTTTAATCTATGCTCCTTCCTCTTCCTTTTTTTCCCCTCATCATTTAAAGGAAGCTGTCTTCCCGTTTCATCCTCTTCTGTCATTATTCTGATACTCCAGTCCTTCTGCTGAATCTCTGGGCTCTGTTCCTGCAGAAAGCCATGTGCTCTAATGCCGACTTTGAGACTTTGACTTGCGTACACTGTTCCCTCTGCCTGGATTGTTCCTCCTCTTTTCTCTTCTGGACGCTGCATTCTCACCTTGGAAGACCCAGCTGACCTGCACCCCCCCCCCAAACCTTCTCCAAGCCATCCCTGCCCATTTTAGTTTTTGTTCCCCACTTTGCCCATTATTTTTCAGCACTTATTTTGCAGTGTAATTATCCCCTTAGTATCTGTCCCTGTGGTGTTCTCGCTTCACTCCTCTCCCCACACTGAGGCTGAGGGCAGGGACCACATGGAATCTCCTTTTGTACCCCCTGAAATCAGGGGGTGCCTGGTATATGGTGGGTAATCTTTTTTTTTTTTCATTTCAAAGTATTTTGTCTAGTTCTCTCTCTTTTTTTTTTTTTTTTTTTTTTTTTGCGGTACGCAGGCCTCTCACTGTTGGGGCCTCTCCCGTTGCGGAGCACAGGCTCTGGACGCGCAGGCTCAGCGGCCATGGCCCACGGGCCCAGCCGCTCCGCGGCATGTGGGATCCTCCCGGACCGGGGCACGAACCCACACCCCCTGCATCGGCAGGCGGACTCTCAACCACTGCGCCACCAGGGAAGCCCCAATGGTAGGTATTCTTGAAATACCTTGTAAGAGAATGGACAAGCCATAAGCCACCAATTCAAGTGTTTTAAGATAAACTGAGGTTTAGGATTTTTGAACACTCGGATATTTACTGTTAATAAAGTTTGTATACCCTGTATGAGTAGCTTTCTTTAATTAGGAAGAACACTGCCTCCAATTTTTTTTTTTCAGTCCACTGTAAGACTGTGGGCTTGCCCAGATAACGGCCTCTGTCTACCTTCAGTGGCCAAGAGCCGCCACCCTTTTGTCAAGAATTAACAAAAGGGAAAGA
>NW_006799727.1:1973389-1979459 GCF_000442215.2 Lipotes vexillifer
CTTAGCACCGAATGTGCTGACCAAGGAGTGTTTTACAGTTGGTAGCTAAAGAGGGGGTTCAGGCGATACGGGAGAATTGACCCCTGCCCTGGGAAATCGCGGAATTGTGGATGACACCCAAGCGTCTGTCACTTTTGTTAAAGCACAGCAGATTTTCTTTGCTCTTGCTGTTCCCTAAATTCTTTGATAAGAGATCTCTTTACTGGGATTCTAGAAGATGGTGGGGGTTTGTAGGAGAATCTGAGGTCCAAACAGTGCAAGTGACTTGCTAGAAACTCATGTATCTGGGCGCAGAGTCCAGGTCTGCTGCTCTTCCCTCTGCACCATCTCCTTGCTTCACTCCTTCCTCAAGACTCTGATTAATTGGAAATGGACACGAACTTGTGCCATTTACGTGGGATTTATTTTCCTTCATGTGTCTTATTTTGAGTTACTGAATGTAGTAAATTTTTTTCATAAAAAAAAATCATTTGTTTGTGACCTTTGAAAATATGCTCGAGCCTATCACATTTTTGTTTCATAAATTACTCAGAATGTCCTTGAATTTTAGTCTTTGAATAAGTCTTACAGGCACTATTTTGAGTTACCTGCTCATTAATATTATAGCCATCGATGAAATCCACCCAGATCTTTCCTGGTGAGCATAGGACCTGTTTGTTGATACGTATGTTAATGCGGAGAGAGTGCAGAATGCCCAGAAGTGGTGACAAATGGAATCAGAGGATAGTTGGAGGATTTTTTTACTTAAGTATTTGTCTTGATTAACTCTACAATTATTATCTCTGGTTCTTTAACGTATTTGAAAAGTTTTCCCTTCTTCCTTAGAGACCAGTTTATATTGAGCGAGTTGTTTCTCTGAAATAATATTAATATATTACCACTCCTGTCTTGGTGCCTGAAACTTTCTGATAACTCATTCATTCATTCAGCAAGTGGGCATTTCATGCTTACAAACAGGCTTTGCACTAGGCATCAGGAAAACAAGGATGATTCCAGTCTTGTGGGGGAGATGAGCATATAAAGAAATTCATGCCCAACTTGGTGTGTGACCTCCATACAAGGTGCTGTGGGAGAGGGGAGCAAGGAGGGGTGCCTGCGGCTTGGCTTTTATGTGTGTTGATGAACAGGGTAACTGTTGAACAGAGAGGGTTAGTAGAAAGCTTGGATGGTGCACAGAGCCCTGAGCTAGATGTTTAGGGTCTCTGGGTTCTAGAGCTAACTGGGTCAACTGACCAGCTCTGTGACCTAGGCAAGTGCCTGCATCTCTCTGAACCTGAGATTTCTCCATTCGATTCCATAATCCTTCTCTTGTGGTCCCACTGTGTTTATTCAGTGTGCTGTAATTCATCTGTAAGCCAAGTTGGCCTAGATCCATGGTTCCCAAACCACTTGCCCTGGGGGACTGTTTATCCTCCCTCCTCCATGCTTCTGTTAGACATACAGGATGACCCCCAGTCACAGGTTCTGATCTGTGTCAGATCACCAGTGTCAACTCGGTGTGCCTAGAAAGAACACTTCTGCCCAAAGCACAGGAGCCGGATGTGGCAGCTTACACAGCAGTGCTGTGCATAAATGTGTGATTTCCAAAGGGCTTGAGGAAGTGTTGGGAAGGAGCCCTGCCCTCACGGTGCTAGCTCTGTGGAAGACCCTTCCCATGTGGGAAGAGCAGACCTGGGATGTGTGTAATCTGCAAGCCCTTTCTCGTGCCGAAATCGAAACTGTACTGGGGGGCTTCCCTCGTGGCGCAGTGGTTGAGAGTCCGCCTACCGATGCAGGGGACACAGGTTCGTGCCCCGGTCCGGGAGGATCCCACATGCCGCGGAGCGGCTGGGCCCGTGAGCCATGGCCGCTGAGCCTGCGCATCCGGAGCCTGTGCTCCGCAGCGGGAGAGGCCACAGCAGCGAGAGGCCCGCGTACAGCAAAAAACAAACAAACAAAAAACTGTATTGGGACTTCCCTGGCGGTCCAGTGGTTAAGACTGCACACTTCCACTGCAGGGGGCACAGGTTCAAATGCTGTGTGGTGCGGCCAAAAAGGAAAAGAAAAGAAAAAAAAAACTGTATGAAGCCGCACAGATGGGGACTCACTGGCTGTGCTTGAGTTGCCCCCTGGGTCTCCCATTCCCGCCAGTATCTCACAGTCGGCTGTTAGGACCCAACGCTTCTAGACCTTCCCCCAGTGCTCCTGGGAGCCCAGAATAGAGAACAGCAGCTCCCAGTATTCTGTTCCTGTGGAAACGGGGTTCTAGGTGTGTGCGTGGCTGTGTGGGCACCCTTGGCACACCTGTGTGCCTGGCCAGATCTCAGTCCAAGCGTGTCTATGTGGGCTGTTGGTTTCTTTCTTTCTGTGCATTTCTCTTGATGATTATGTCTCCTTTATCAAAAAGCATTTCAGGGCTTCCCTAGTGGCACAGTGGTTGAGAGTCCGCCTGCCGATGCAGGGGACACGGGTTCGTGCCCCGGTCCGGGAAGATCCCACATGCCGCGGAGCGGCTGGGCCCGTGAGCCATGGCCGCTGAGCCTGTGCGTCCGGAGCCTGTGCTCCACAGCGGGAGAGGCCACAACAGTGAGAGGCCCACATATCGGGGAAAAAAAAAAGCATTTCATAAACTCCCAGTGATGTTGGAGGTGGTGACGGGCACTTGTGCTCATCCCCATCTTTCCTCCCCAACTTCCTGCTCTGGACAAGCCACACCCCTGGGCTCTCGCTTCACTTTTGCCCCTCTGTCACCATCACTGCGTCTGTCCTGCCTCCCTCTGGACAATCCTGCTGCCTGTGCAGGCGTAATTTATGGCCAGATGGTTATTTTCTTAGCAGCGGTTGAGTTTTCTGAGATGTGCTCCCAGTTGGTCTCTTTTTTTTTTGCCCCGTGCAGTGTTTGGTGTACACGGTCTGAGCCATCTGTTTGCTCCGGTGCTGAGGTATGGGGTCTGGTGAGGATCCCTGCTTATGGCTGTCGCCTGGCCGTGGCTGATCGACGGCCATTCGGAGACGGCCATGAAGGTTTTCAGATGATCTATTCAGAAACGGCAGCTTATTCACATGGTGTCGTTTTTGGATTTCTCATGGTGCCCTTCATTTGCCTGTCTAAGCAAGCATTATGCGTTGAATTGTGTCCCCCCCCCAAAAGACATGTTGAATCCCTAACCCTTGGTACCTGTGAGTGTGACCTTATTTGGAAATAGGGTCTTTGCAGATGGAATCAAGTTAAGACGAGGACAGACAGGGTTAGGGTGGGCCTTGATCCCGTATAACTGGTGTCTGTATAAGAAGAGGAGAGATACACAAACAGGGAAGGATGCTGTGTGAAGACAGAGGCAGAGGTTGGAGTGATGCGTCTACAAGTCAAGGAACTCAAGGATTGCCGGCAACACCAGGAATTAGGAGAGAGGCATGGACCACATTTTCTTTCAGAACTTTCAGAAAGAACCAACCCTGCTGATGCCTGGATTTTGGACTTCAAGCCAGAACTACAAGAGAATAAATTCCTGTTGTTTTTAAGGCACCCAGTTTGTGGCTCCTTTTTACAGCAGCCATGGGAAGCTAACACAGCAGCAAGACGACGTAGCAGTGAGTTTCTGCTTTTACACGAATGATGTTAAGAGTAAAACCCAGCCGAACGTAATTAGGAATCATACGGCGGGACTGTGTCCTTTCACAGAGGAGGGAACTGAGGTTGGAGAGGTGCTTGCAGACCCACAGCGGGGGCTGGTGATGCATTCCGATCCGGAACCCACATCTCCAGAGCCTAGAGCTTCTCCCACTCCTAACGCTGCCTATTCGAGGACATTCGAAACCTGACCTCATTCACACTAAAGAAAAAGAAGCCAAGTTAGGAGACAAATCGTTTGTTTTCCTCTTCGGGTTTGGATGGTGAATGAGGAGACCACGGGTCTTGATGACCAAGTGGGGGGAATTTACAGGGTTCTGGGCATATTTGCTCCACAGACTCTGCCAGCGGACAGCTTGGGACACAAACTGCTGGGATCCGTTCTTCTGGGACGGTTGCTTGTTGGTTGTACACTTCTTGAACTTTCTCTTCTTTATCAGTGATGGATTGTAATGAGTGCCCATGTGCTCCTTTTTGGTTTTTCCTCCTTTCTCTCACCTCCCCTCTTTTCTCTGAATGGAAGCATTTTCTGAAAGGTTTTTCTCGGCGTTTCTAGTAGGTGAAGGTAGTATGGGGTGATGGAGCAGGAAGTGGGCTTAACTTTACACGTGAAAACCTTGAAGATGTCAGCCTGTTTTAAACTCACGTCACTCATCTCATCCTGTTCAGAAGGTACCTTGTTAGAGCAGAGACTTTGCAGGCTCATCTCTGCCTACTCTGAGGTGTTTGTGGGCCTGGCTTAGTCCTCCCCCAAGCCCTCCTGTGCTCCCCCGCCCCGTCCTGGGCCGTCTCCTGCACCAGGCGTCTGTCTCCGGGGCCCACTCACGTGCCCCTGTGCCCATGGCAGGGCCTTAGATGCATTGAACCCACAGGATGGTCCTTGCTGCCTGGCAATCGCCTTGAATTGGTTTAACTAGGTGCCGTACCTGCCTGACATTTCTTGGGATCTGTCTAAACCTTGAACTTGGAAGGAGCGACTCTTGTTTGGAGTACCGTGTTCTTCAGCAGAAAAATCCTTTTGACTGAGACATGAAATCACGAGACTCAGTTTGCACAACCCCAAATGGTCACGTCAGATGGGTTCTTGGTACGGAGGGCCTGGCTGCATCCCCTTAGAATTATTAATGTATTGGCTACTTTGTTCCCGATGACTCAGTGTTCGCATGACCTCAGTTCTACTAAGCATCCGAAGGCACTTTTGTCGAGTGTCTTCAGTTTGCACAGTGTAACAACATTTTGTTTCTGAGCAACAGTTGTGCCCTTGAACCCAGGCTGCTTTGCCAGAAGGAGGACTCGCGGGCCGTCCTCGAGAGCTGAGGTTGGTCTGGGACTGGCCGTGGGCAGTCGGGCTGCTCCTTGGGTTCAAGGTGATTCTCTTTCCTAAAGTTTTCGCCGTCCTTAACTGGTCCCAGGAGACCAGACATAAGTAAGTAAACAGAGTTCCCTGTACAGATGCCAGTCCTCTTCACCTCTGGTTTGTGGTGGGCTGGACCCACTCTTAAGCTTAGCATCTGGAGAGAGAACTTTCTGGAGATACTACCACCTAAGTGTAAGGGCAGGAGCTCTTGAGAGGATCTGGACTCCTCCTGAGAGGGTCTCCCCTCCCATATGTGAGGACGGAAGTAACAGCCCCTCTCATGGCATCACCAGGAAACAGCAAGGACTTCAGAAGGGTTGCTGGAGATTTGGGTCATACGAGTGGATTCAGTTACTTTGGTGCATCCTTGTGCTGTTTTTATTTTCTTCAGTACCTTGTATTTTATTCCTACTAGGCTTCCCCCCACCCCGCCAGAATAAAAGCACATTCAATAAGAAGAATTCTCTAGTATCTAATACAGAATGATACTGCTTGTCAGTTGGAAGAAAAAGCAAATTGTCTGCTCTGTGGGTTGGGAGTTCCTCTTTAAAAAAAAAAAAAAAAAGCAGCTTAGAGAAAATCCCTGAACATAGTCTCCTGATTGAAAAATATATTAGTGGATTTCATGGCTTTATCATTTTCTTAAAGTAACAGTTTTCCTTACTTTTCAACCATATACCATATATATATATATATATATGTAGTGCTATTGAAACATATGGCTGAAAACATTCCCAGTGCAGAGTTTTTTATGGTTTACAAAACAGAAGAAAAAAGCCATAATTTTATAAAATTGGGTGGTTGGAAAGACCCTTCTTATTCCTTATCCATCCCTCTTTGGTGGTGGGCCAAAGGGCAGTGTCCCCTCCGTGGCCATGACCAGCTGGATCATTTCTGTGCTACCTCCATGGTGAGTTTACTAATATCATGCATCGACACCTCCAGACCGCCCTTTGTACACCGAATTTGGCTTCCTATACATCTTCAACAAGCGAATGCCTCTAGCCATCCCACCACCCCCGCCAGCCAACACATGGTCAGTTTCAACAGCTTTCCATCCTTTTCTTCACAACAGTTTTTTTTTTTTTTTTTTTTTTTTTTTT